>NC_090778.1:20105000-20387500 GCF_040054535.1 Antennarius striatus
GAGCCGCAACACTAAATCATTTTAATTGATCAGCAGTCTTGCAATGCATGGAGTTTAAATAAAGGTTGTTCAGAGAAAAGCAAGTGGGTTTGACTCATTTTGCTGTATACGGTTTGCCAAATGTGTATTTCTTTGTGTATGTGTGCGACATAATGAAGTGCCTTAACTACTTCATTAAAAAGGCATTTGAAAAGATAGACGCTGAAAATGAGGAACAGGCACGATTATTTCTTACGGTAGAACATTA
The DNA here is from genome assembly GCF_040054535.1 of Antennarius striatus. Taxonomy (NCBI): domain Eukaryota; kingdom Metazoa; phylum Chordata; class Actinopteri; order Lophiiformes; family Antennariidae; genus Antennarius; species Antennarius striatus. The sequence continues at coordinate 20,105,248 of NC_090778.1, forward strand.
CATACTGGTCGAATTCCAAAAATCGCTACTTGAAGCATTTTTCAGGTCTATTAAATGCTGCGACATTCCTGCCTTTCCAAAAATCTGATTTGAATTCAGCTCATTTTTTGTCTTTGTACCTCTTTCAGACTGATCCAATCAGAGACTCCTGATGATTAATTGACTACAAACCTTCCCTTTTGGCCCAGATGTGATTCACTGTCCAATGCATTCACGCCTCTCTCTGGTCAGATGGCCGGCGAGATGTTTTGACACATCGGGGCTCCTTATCTGTCAGAAACTCAGACTGATGGAAAGACCGACACGCAGGCAGGCATTTTCTGGAGCCTGCCGCTGCTTATTCAACTCAGAATATTTTAATAAAGCAGGCAGACAGAGAGAAATAAGGGCAGGAGCGAGGGAGGAAAGATAAAGCCAAAGGGAGACTCGCAGAAGAAGGTGGGGTATAGAAAGTGACTGACAAAGAACAAGGGGGATACTGACATATGGGGTGAAATTATGGAGTGGGAGAAGAATGGAAAGAGTGAAAGTGAAAGGAGGTTTTTCTGACAGTAAGAGTGCAAAATGAGTAGGTGGAACAGGCAGACAGATAGAGGGGGATAGGTGGAAGGTGGAGGTAGGTTAATGGAGAGAGAGAGCAGGGTGGACGGAAGGTGCAATGGAAGGAAAAGGAAGGGAGTTGGAAGAGAGTGATTGAGGTGAATAGAAAGGGGTGGACAGCTGTGTGTGTGGACATCACACACCGGGCCTCAGAGGAGCACAGGGAGGAGGAAGGAGGTGTGTGCACGCCGCTCCGCAGCCTCACAAAGGATGTTGACTTCCTGGCTTTTCCTACCTTTTCCATAACCCACGACCTACAGAGAAGAGACTTCAAGAGGATGGGTGGTCCTAAGTGGACCTAAGTCCACCCTCAAGCGCGCCTGTGTTTGGTTAAAAGTAACACACAAGGGAAATCAGAATATTCTTTTCACCATGGTATTACTTTTATATGAATTATTCCCTTCTGTTCTGTGTTGGGATGCTTGAGCCTCGGCGGGATCAACGGCAACCGGGACAAACAGAATGAGGGCTGACTTTAAAAAAAAAGGGAACAGCAGCAACAGCAGGCCTACTTTTATGCTTTTATGCTCCTCTTCTCACCAGAACTGATGCAAGACAACGGCCGGCCCTTTCCCTTCTAAACCTCATCATCCCCACGTCACTAGGCTCAGGGCTAATGGGTAACCATGGTTACATGTCTTACACATCCCCTCCATTCTTTTTTTTTTTCTTTTTTTCTAGGGAAAGAAATGGAAGAGAAAGAAAGAGGGTGTCAATGTTGCTACCTGGTTGTCCTTGTATCCCCCATGCTTATGAGATCACTCCGTCTTCATAAAGCCGGTCATTACCATTCACTGGTCTCCCAGTCCATCTCCAGAAAACAGCTCGGCTGGAGGGAAATAAACCGGGCTCAACTAAAGCTGCTCCACTGCGGCTTTTTGTTCCGCCGCAATATCAGGCCTTAAAGTCGCAGCTTTACCTCCTGCACAACCGCTACACCTGAAAGAGACGCCGTCTGTTTAGAGGGCGAGCTTGATTTCCAAATGGTGCAATCAGTTCAGAGAGAACTTCCTCGTGGTAGACGGTGGTGCTGATTTGGAGGAGTGTAAGATGCAGGTGTGCCTTATGCGCAGACCTCTTTATGTTTTGCCTTACTTCTCTTGAGTTTCTGAGGGCTCTCTGGACCCAGATGTTGCCGGTTGTACTCCCCTGACATCCTGCATCTGTAATCAAAGACAGCACACGCTGTGAGAGAGACACCCAAAGACGCCCACAATGACATTGTGGAGGTTAAAGACCTCTAAGGTTACCCCTTTCCCGTCTCCCGCTCGCTCTTGACGGTACTCACCTGGGAGCCGATGTGTGAAGTTGGGGGTTGTGTGTGTGTGTGTGTTGAAGCAGGTGATGGATTTTAGCGAGGCGTGTTCAGGGTTCAAAGAGCAGCCCTTGGAGCGCATCATGTCTTATTCTAACGAACAGGAAGGCTTGGCGTACCTGCTGTTTGATTGGCTCCCGATCTTGCTGCCACGGCAACCCCTCAGCCATCCTGCCTCCGCCGTCTCCTCCCTTCCTCCTTTTTCTCTCCCCTCCCCCCCCTTCGGTCCCACAGCTACGCTCACAGATGAGTCGAGCTCAGACAGGTGAGATGGCTCATGAATATTTATGCTCTGGGATTTCATTCCTCCTGCCACTGGCCCCTCCCCCTCCAATGCAGCGCTGCGTTTGTCCTTCACGGAAAAGAGGCAGCGTCCTCAGTCCTGTCCCTGAGGTTAATCTGCCTGCTCTCTAGCCTGTGTGTGTGTGTGTGTGTGGGTGTGTGTGTGTGTGTGTCAATGTGTGACTGGTACGTTGGTTTTCCCTAGTGAGTGATGCAAAGGCAGACCTGTCACAAGAGCCCCACAGAGATGGAAAGCTCCCAGCACCTACAGTACTCTTCATCCCGTCTGTCTGTATGTTTCTTTCTCTTTCTTTTTCTTTCTCTATCCAATCTATCAATTCCATATATTATACAGTCAAACATCACGAAAACTAACTACTGACAATAAACAGATTGAAACTCGTCAAGTAAAATACAGACCATCTGCTGGTTAAGTCTTCTGAACAAAATGATACTGTGGCATTTCTCCATTTACACTTGGTTCATAGAATACTTTGAAACTGTCTTGTATATTAACTCAAAGGTTTGGTTTCAAGCTGAAAAAAATAAAACTAACATGGGTTTAATAGAACTTTCATTCTCAATGGGACTAAACCGTATAACTGATCATCTGTGTGTGCATTCTGTCGTGTTGTGACTTGAATGTGCTACTATTTCCCTTGCACGTTATTAAAAAAGTTTTAAAAAATTTATCATTTATGTACTTACGTCATCATAAAACATTTAATTTACACAACATTAATTTGGGCAGCGCAGACCTCATGGAATAAGTAGTTTGACTGATTAAATTAAAAAAATATTACGTAGCTCCCTGGATGTCTGTTGATTGTCTGTGCAGGTGTTAGTGTGTGTGGTAGATTTTTATGTTAGAAAAGTTTTTGAAAAGCCACAAATATTGATTAGTAGTAGCAGCATCATGGATGCAGACAATCAGGTTGAGAAGTCTGTGCAAGTTCTCCCACTTTGAAGTAATTAGACACTTTAGTGTCTAATGTCAGGTACATCACCTCATCCAGCATGTTTTTCTGTAGTTGCCCCAGATCACAGATTACTAACAGAACAAAAAGCAGCCAGCCCCAGAAGCCTCTTCACAATATGTATGCAGTCGTAGGAGGATCAACCGTGTTTTAGAAATGTATGTACATACACTATTTGTTTTTAAAATCCAAGCATAAAGGCCACGGTGGAAGGGTTTTAGTCATGCTGCAAACATAACAAGACGAGAAGAGATCCATGTTGGAGTGTGACATAGTCGGGGGGAAGTGAGGGGTGCAACCGAGCAGAGAGCGAAGGAGACAGAAAAGTGGCTTCGTTTCTTTATGCTTATTAGTTAGACATTAGCTGGAGCTAAGCACATGGCTTGTTAGGACCGAATGGTAATTGTTCCATTCGGTCTGCTGCCACCCACACCCAATGCAAATATGGATGTGATCTATTGGTGATTTGCATACCTGTTAAATGTATTTGTCAGTATAGCCTAGAGAACGCAGCCCTTTGTTTGCATGCGTTTTCTTCTTCTATCGAGGGAGTTGCTCTAGGAAACCTTTTTTTTTAATAGACATTTCAAGCCATGCATGTAAGCAAATGGAGGATCATTACATGAGTTGTTTTTTTTGTCAGACCTGGGTATCAGAAAGTAAGAGCTTCAGAGCTGAAGCCTGTGAGGCCCTATAGTGCCAATCTAGTGGGAACCAAAGCAATGCTAGCCTAATTAACTGACCTGATTACTATATAGGCCTGATTACTATAAAGTATGGAAAGGAATCATCCTCGTAAGACGCAATCACACGCATGGAAATAGTTTTATACATTCGCTGGAAACAGTTTAAAACTAAACGGATAAAGTTTTACTAAGAAGGCACGAGCGCAGCCGGTATTCGCACTTTTGAGTGCCATCATTCATCAAACCCTGTGCCACAGCTATCTGTTATGGATGAAGTAAACATTAAGGCCATCAGTCTGGGGTGTGCATCGAGATGCTTGCCTCCATTTGTCCATGTCCAGTCAGCTGTGGAGAAATGGTGATAGAATCCTGACAGATTGTCTGTGTTTTGAAGCGTGTTGTTTTCCTTGCCCATCCATTTCTCTCCTCCTGGCCATGTTTGCCATGCATCATCTCTCTCTTACACACACACACACACACACACACCTTCTACCTCCATCCCTGCATCATCATTTCTCAGCTGGAAGGGAGCAATGGATACACGTCCAGCCACCTGCAAGTTGAAACTATGGAAACGCAGCACTTGCTGTAGCACCGTAGCGCCACATAAAGACACGGACCGCCACCGTCTCATTTTAATTGTCTCCCTCTCTCTTATTCCGGTTTTCTCGTTCCATTGCCCCCTCCTCCTCATCGTCTCTCTCTCTCTGTCTCTCCGTGTCATTGTGTGCCAGCCAAACTTGTCTAATCAGCAGATTCTAGCAAAATAATTGGCAGTGGCCTTGCTGCTAGCTAGCGTCATGCTGTATACAGATAGGGAAAGGAGCACTTAATATTCCATGCAGCTCGTGCCTCTCCCCTGTTCTCTGTGATATCTGACCTCTTTTGTCTCCCGCTCAGTTTGATGTTGATTTTGGAGGGCATTGTTAGCCAGAGTGCTGTGATTGGAAGAGGTTGTCAGCGAAGGGGGCTGTGGTTGGTTGGGTTAAAGGGAGGTTGATTTGCATAAAGGCTTAGCCCAGATTTGGAGCCACTCAGCGAGATCTGAGGAGAAGGGCCCGAGGGCCTCGAGGTAATCATCCATGGCCTGTCACAGCGCTGTCATCCCTCTGTGTTTCTGTGTGTCTGTCTGTATCTGTGTGTCTGTGTGAGCTGGAGATAGAGAGTATTGTGTCTGCGCCTCTTTGTGCACGTTATATTCCTTTGTGTTTTGTGTGCATCATCGTTGAGCATCTCCATCTAACTTGTGCTCCCTCTTAAACTGTTTTTTGTTTTTTTGGTTGTTTGTTTCCCAGGAAGGTCAGTTCGTGCCAAGCGTATCATTGAGATGGCCAATTCTGTAGAATATGAATATGTAGGGGGCAGCATACCGAAAGAGTGGGAAGGTAAGCCTGGACTGCAACATGAGTCTTAGTTTTGTTCACTGTTTCATTACCATCATGGATAAATAGCAGTTTAAGAGTACAAGTGCTGCACAAATCGCATGAAACCACAAACTGGCAACATGTATTACAATCCAAACTTATTCATTGATTCTCCATTTTTTCATCACACTGCAAGATAATGTTTGGGAGAAGTGCCGATCAAAGCGCCTTCTGCTGGTGTTACACAACCTTACCATAAAATAGTGTTTCAGATTTCTTACAACTGGATATAAATTGTTCCCTCTTTCTCAGACTGGCTTTATCCACCTTAAACCCCTCATCCTGCTTCGCCCCATCCCTCATGCATTTTCATCAGGATGCAAATAAGAAAGGGATAAAAGGGGCCCAGAATCCCTACGCTAGCTGGAGGAAGAGTTAGAAACTCTCTCTACTTTCCGTACTTTCTCCTTTTTTTTCTCTGCCTCCCTTTAACCTGCACTGCTGTGCAGCCAGCTCAGCCAAAATAGAGTTCCTTAAAAAGGAATAAAACAGATGACAGACACACCAACACTCAGGAGAAGGAAGGAAGGACAGAGATACTCATGGAGAATGTCGTAGCGTGCACTTTCAAATTCAGATCAGAGCCGATCCACATGTGCTGCTGGAAGACGCAGCACTCGGCGGCCCTGCTCCGCCTACACAAAAGTAGCATCAGCGTTTTGACTTCGTATGTTACCTTGCTGAGTTGTTTGTAAAGTGACATGAAAACAAATCGAAAAACCCCGGACACATTTTCCCTAGTAGCCTGGACTCCTGACTGAGCTCCGGTAGTGATGGCGTAGCTGCAGCCTTTAAATATGAGTGCAGGTTGTGTTTCTGCAGCGTATGTTTGTGTGGGTGTTCTCACTCTTCATTTTTTCCTCTCCTCATCTCTCTTTCTCCTCCAGCTTGGATCCAAGGCAAACGGAAGCAGCCTCCCTCTGTTGAGGTACCCCACCGCCCCCACCCCCACGCCCATCCTCCCTGCTGTGCTGATGGTTGTACTCTGGGGGACTGGTTACAAGGGGAGGGAAATAAGCAAAGATGGAGTGGGGGAAAAAAGCCTTTGATTTATTTTACAGTTTCGAACTGAATCCAGGAACTTTCCAGGACAGGTGTTAAAATAAACAGCAGCCGAAGTGCATTGATGGTGAGACAGAGAGCCAAGACAGTCACTGAACAAGGGGCTCAGTGACACCATGTCCTAGTTTACTTCCTTTTTGTGCAGCAAAAGCCTGCATCTCAGTTTTTTGTGTTTTATTTCTGGCAATCTCCACGTCAGAAATGGTGAAGTAGTGCTGTTTTCCCCCCGTGTGCCTCTCAGTGGGTTTATTGCTCTTTAAATGTGAGAATGCTGGAAATTATTTGGCCAGTGAAATGTTGGTCTATAGGAAATCCCTTGGAAGGCCGATACACAGGCATTCTTTCTATCTGTCTGTCCTCTCTCCCTGCCAACGGCCAAAGCCATCCCCTGCCTCTGTTGCCAGAACATTCTCTTCCAATTTTCTGCCTTGCGTCTGCCCCATAGCTGCCATCGACAGCTGGACAGTGTTGATGTGGCCAAGGCTTCACTCCCAGCACATTACCCAACCCCTTGTCATGCTCCCTCTCTTCCCGGTCCAAGCCGACATAAATTGATTGGATTAAATCCTGTCATTAACAGGCTGGAAAAGCAGCTCAGTATGTTTGCCCCCCACCCCCCAAAAAAAGCTTTTTGGCTACAGCTCGTCCCTCACTTATCCAGTCCTTCAGCTCTGCCAAAACACAACAGCATTATGCCCAGTCCTCCCTTTCTTTCCGTTTCCCATGCTAGGGAGAGGCTAACATCACTGGGCATTCTGGCCAAGTGGCTCAAGTAGGTAACTAGTATTCCACTGATGGACTCCATTCAGGTCGTAATGGTTTCTATGAGTAGGAATGCTTGTTTATATTGCAGATACCTCCTGCTATACTGGGTGACCAACCTGTCCCAAGCACTTCATTTTTTACCAAGGTTTATTGGACTGAATCAAGTCAATTGATTGTCTTTTTCATGTTAATGTCCTAATTCATACTGAACAGATGTACACATTTGTTCCTGGAGGCGACCCAGTGCAGTTTTACATCTCCTCTACTTTAAACTATGTAGGAGTTGGCATAGCTCTAAGACAGAACAGAGGCAACTAATTAAGGATGAGGAATTTTCATGGCCTAATTTTATTCAGGATACTTTGGAGTTTCCATTAAGTAATCTTGTAGTCACATTCCATTTTCTCAGATCTTCAGGAAACTACCACCTCAATTTTTCCAACACCACAGGCCATGGAGGATGATTTTAAAGTCTGGTTTTGAAAATGTTTGAATGTTATTGACGAGTTTTGACAATTTATTTTTCTTGCCTGCCTTTGATCACCATATTAACTTTTTTATATGGACTATAGACTTTGTTGATTGGCAGTTTACAAAGTAACTCAAATCTTAATGTTAATAATTTCATGTATCTGTAAATTATGAATATAACATTTTGTTAGTCAGTGATTCTGACCAATATGCTTCCTGTTTTTCCATACTTTGATGGTGAAAAATAAATCAAAAAGCAATGTATGTGGTATTAGAAAGACCAGATTAATTCTATGAATTGTCAGTCATTCATATTAATGTATGCCCACCTCTTATATTTTGCAGGAGCTATTGAAAAATGAATATTACATGAAGCAAATCAAACTGAAAGCTAAGGAGTTGGAGGAAAAAGACCTGGCCCTGCAGGCTAAGGAGTATGAAGAAGGTCTGGTGGCGACTCCTGTAAATAAATTGGCTAAGGGCCATGCAGCCACCACCACCTTCGGCAAAGAGGATATCAGCGAAGACCCCACCAGCTCAGGAAACACGTTCCAGCCTGGATCCTGGATGCCAAAGAGTTAGAGGCATTCATACACTGATGCCCTCTTCATTAATGATCTCAGAGAATAGTCCCACTTTAAATACTCCACAAGTTAAGGTGATACTGACTTCTGGTTGGGAACTTACAAATACATTAAATGCATTATTCCAGCTGTCCATGTTTATAACAGATGACTTATTTCCAGATAGTTTCATCTGATTGTGTTATATAAGCAAAAGTGTGTTCTTACAGCTCATTGTTCATTATGAATAAAAAAGAAAAATAAAATCACTCATCTTGAAGATGACCATTGGAGACTACAGTAATTTAATGTGTTGAAAGATCAGTTAGTTAAAGACAGGACCTCAAATGGGTCCAGTTCCAACGGTAGACTGACAATAATTATGTTCTAGGTGTATTGTAGGGGAAAAACAATTTCAATAAATTGTGACTAGGTTGCAATCCTATTTTCTTTAAAAACTAAAATAAACATTGAAGTTGGTCAGAACAATTCTTAGATTTTCAAGAACCTGAGTGGTAATATTCTGGAGCATATGGTTTTTGCTCTTAATAGAACTACAAATAAACCAACTTGCTGCCTTATAACTGTCGTTTTTAGAAATGAACAGTGTTACATTGAATAGAGCTTTGCAAAATCAATGACCATGAACCACATTAAGCTCAACTGTCCGCACAGCATTAAGACCTGGCCAAATAATTCTATTGAATTCAGTATATCATGTCAAATTGTGCACCAAGTTGGTCTTTCACAACTGTTATGTATTTTTACTGGTTTTGAATGGTTGACCTTCCTGTACTGCAAAGAATATTCAATACCTTGGACACTTTATCCTTTCTGCTCTTTGATAATCCTTTGTCTTAATCCTTTCTTTTCATCAAAAAAGAAATGAAAAAAGGTATAGAACCTTGCAACTGCTGCAATACTAAAGCTGAATTCAGGCGTCATCCTCATTGGTTTTCCTTTGACATAAGGCTATGCATAAAAGCCTAATTACAAGTATCCTATTTCAAGCCTGTTGTATTTATGTGGACTAAAAGTGTTTGTGATATTTTAAGTGAAATATTAAATCCAGACAGAAAACATTGGATTTTCTTAACAATCATGAAAACTTTATTAATTACAAAGTGTTACTTTGGATAATTTATGTGTTCCAGTTTGCTAATTAAACTGACATTAGGACAGAATGGATGCTAATAATGGAATGCAAGGTGTTCCAACAGCTGCACAGTATTATAAGTGGATCTCTGTATAATAACCAAATACAGATGACCACCATGCTCTTGCCAACCAAAGTCCCATTAGCACAAGCCTCCTCCAGACAGTGCTGTCCATCTCAACATGTTAGCCCTGTGGGTCCAGTGTCCCTCCTACCCCGGACACGAGGCATGGTGGCCCTGCGCTGACAGTAGGGATGGGACAAGGAAGGGCACTGTCATTATTTGGAATAAGGAGGGCAGCAAGTGGGCTGACTGCTCCTCCTCTCTCATGCCCCCATTCTACCCTTGCAGACTCAGTCTCTCTTGGTCCTCTTAGCCTTGGCTATGTTTTCCTTCCTTTTCTGCTTTTTCTTCTGTTCCCGGTCACGTGCCTCAATCATCTTGGCCAGTTTCCAAGACAGCAGTGCACTAGCGATGAAAAGAGGTGTAAGAGCCAGTATGACAGTAGTCAGGAAACCATAAGGGTCTTTGGCAGCCCACTCCACCACATATTCTGCCCATGCACGGATGTCAATCATCCTGATCTGCAAATATGAGGCCTGAGGAAAGGTTGCAGGAGAGAAAGTAATGGTTAGATAGTACAGTGTCATATGTTAAAAAATAGTAATAACTAAAGGACCTTCAACAATAATTCAGGAGTTGGAAAGAGGGTGTTGGGTGTAAAATTTACATAAACAGTGTTTGCAATTTCCTGACTATTCTATAAATACTCTGTACAGACACACAGTGCATTTTAACAGAGATAGAAAAACATATTTCAATGAGTCATTGTTTAGGTTCTAAACTACAATAGAAACTAAGAAAAAAAAGACTAGATAAAAATACAAGATAAAAAAATACTAAATATTTACCCTTCAATTGTGTCATTGTACATGTATTTGAGTAACAGATGTACTGTACTTGTTACACATAAAACTAACAGATCCTCCAAAACCCGGTCTTATACCAGATATACACAATCTTTGTGGCTACATAGCAAATTAAATATCCTAAGTTGGGGTTCTGACTTGCACTGATGCACACGGTTGCCTTTCATCTCTCTCGTTTCCTGTCAGACTCTTTAGAGAGCTACCCAGTAGAGCTGAAAATGACTGAAGGAAAGTCTAAAATAAAATCCAAAAATGAAATTAAATGCTGCTCTCTTATTTGCAACACTGTCTCTAATAACCTAACACATTTAGAGATTCTAAAATAGTAAATGAAACACTCTGTATGGCACTGGCTGTATGGCAATTCATAAATTGATACATGATCACTGCAGATATAGTTTATTCATCAGGTATTCCTCTATCTGCTCAGTTGATTCTCATCACACCTGGTTACGTGAAAAGACATAACAGACTATCTTCACTTTTTAAAGTAAGGGTTTTAGGACTTTTTATCACCTCTAAAATGAAATACTTGACCGTTGCAAAAGAAATTTTACAACATGAAGTCAAAATACGCAGTTTAGTTTTATTTAAAAGCTGAAATGAACAAGATAAACACACATGAGCAAAAACAGCTGCTTTTAATCAATGAACATAAAATAAAACAGCATGTCAATTGACTATCATTATAAACTGAACATGCTTAGGGAGTTAATGTAATTAGAATAGCTTGAACGAAATCAGTCATTGACAAAATGATGTCAAATAATATTGATTCTGTGACATAATCAATATTATTTGATTAATTACACAGAGTTACAACTTAATGGACACATACAACCCGGAAAAAAAGAACTCTCACTAAAAGTTATGTACAGCTTGTCACGGTGACGTCAAAACCAGAGAGGTTAAAATACAAAAATAGATACTTTATGCTTTTAACATTAAAACTACAAATGAACTGAGTAAAAACAAAAAAACATACATGTCGCCAATTGCAATCGGGATTATCCACATTAGCCACCGTTATCACAACACCTGCATCATTGTCATCACAAGCTGAAATCCACGGTTATGAACTGTTTATTACAGTCAAACTTGTGAAGCGCTCCGACTGCCTTAGAAGTTGTCATTACCACCCGGCTAGCTAGCATCAAACAGCGTCGTAACTATTTAGCACGTTACATTTACTAGCTGAGCATCCAAAAACCGTTACCAGCCTTTTACTCCGTCTACAGCCTGGTACAAGCTAGCTACGACAACATTTTCATCGTATGTCACTGTAAGATGATGTCCGAATTTCTAATACATGGAAGATATATTTAGCCTTCATTTATACTAACATTAGCAAAGCTAGCTTGCCCGCCCTTCCATAACGGCCTAACTAAGTTGCAAGAGCACCAACTCTCGGCTAATCAGAGCTACAACGATGTATACGAATGTAAGGGGACAAGGATTGTGTAGTTTCATACTGGTTATTTGTAGTGATGTGAACAATACGAATAAACTTACCAAAGTCCAGATATCTTATTTACGTCTACGATAATAAGTAACAGCTCCCTCTTCCAGGAAGTGTAGATGGCGGTCGCAACTTACTGCTCCCCCGTGATTGGATAACACGAGGTCCTAAGCGGCATGGGAAATGTAGTTCATGATATTATTCCGCTGAACAGAACGTATTGGGATTCATTTGAAGCTAGTTTTTCGAGTGACTTTGGATCCACTACTGTATTGGCTTTTATTAGTTGGTAGATGTTCCATTAGTGTCCAAAAATGACAATAAGCAGAGGCTTTTAACATTCACTTATACACAGACATGCCAAGTAGGTGAAAGCAGCAATTAATATACACAGAATATCACAAATTCAGAAAGGCAACAACAGTATTTTGTTGATGTTCTCTTGTTCCTATTCCTGTTTAACATATTAAGAAAATTAAAATGACATGATGTAATTTGACATAAATTCTGAATACATGTTGAAATAATCCACAAGGGGTGCAAGTAATGTGAGACACATCAGACTTTGATGTGTAGATCTTATCAGTATGTCACTATATACAGTATGTGACCGTTTTCCAAATATCTTGTGCATTATCAATGAAGATAGAGAACGAATATTTTAGCAATTGCTTACATCCTGCAATGGTAAAGAAGACTTTTTAGAAAATCTGGATCCAGATGACGATCTGGATCAACATCAGAGTCAAATGAGCCACGCCTTGGGTCAAACCCTACTTCTCAAAATATGTCAACAAACTGTTCATAACTTCTTGAGTAATCCCACTGACAGACAACAAGAAGAAAAAACAACGAAGCAAAGGATAACTCCAGAAAAAGCACTACCTCCTTCGCAGAGGTAATAACTGTGTTTCAGATAAAAAAGCAAAGGCTCCACTGGTCCTCTGAGGAAGATGACTAACATAACAAAGGAGGACCTGCTGGCTTTGTGAACTTCCTGTGGGGAAGTATTGAAACCAAATCAGGTTAGGCCACATCTGCTCTGTCCATACGGCATGGATCACTTTCAGAGAGGTTCAAAGGCCAGCCTTTTAGAACTACTCACAGAGGAAGGAGAAAGGCAGCTGAGAACACATGCATACCCATTAAAAACACACATTCTGGTTTACCAGCATAGCTTTAGCCAGGTTTTATATATATTTTTGAAAAATATCCCCTATCTACTGGTTGTTTTGTTTTACTCTTATAATTATTAACTGCTACTACATGGCTCAGCCAGTAGGAAGAGAAACCATGTGGTGGGCAATGAAGCCACGCCTTAACCCCCTGATGACTATTTAATTCCAATAGAAGTAGGCCTCTTTTTCATAACACTGCTACTGAAGCATTATCAGCAGACAGGGAGGAGGACCATAAAATGACTGCACCGCAGTTTATAGTTAGACAGCTCCAATAGTGGTGTATGTCATAATGGTTACAAGAAAACCCACTAATCTGGCCAGACCATGAAGAATTTCCAACATCCTTTGATTATTTTTGTCAACTATACTGCAGGGAGTAAAGAGGACATGACTAGACCCATAGCTCTTAATGCGAGAAATCCAGACATTTAGCATAGTACTTTCATAATGTTGTGACAATTGTGAAAGAATAGACTAAGAAAAGAGTTAATGCAGCAGATTTCCAGATGTCCACATCTAAAATCATAAATGTGGGAGAAGCTTGAAAATCACTGGATCATATGCTGGCTGACAAACTTCAAACTTTGATTTCAAAAGTTTATGCTTGCAATGTTATGCATGAATGTTAAGGTAAACATGATGTTTTAAAAATGATCTTTAAGGTGATACCTCACAAGTCACAGAAGATGTTTGCTCGTGTTTTAACTCTTCTCTTACATAAAATCTGTGGAACCTCCCTTTCAAATGAAGATTAATAGGCTGTCCTGTGTGTCTGTCTGAGAGATAATAGGACCGTTTCACAAAGCAGGTTTAGTGAAAATCCTGGGTATGTTAATCCTGAAATCAGGGAAAACCAAGGTTTGGGTTTCACAAAGGGAAGTAACTTAACCGAGAGTCATAGGAGTAACCTTCACCTGTTTCACAAAGCAAGGTAACTGAACCTCTGGGTTTGTTACTGCAGTAATAGACTCGTCCCATCATATCCAGTTATCTTTTATGATTGGTACCAGCTCACGTCCCAATCCACCACACACATCTTGCCGTCACATCCCAGCAGGTATTGTGTGTTGCACTGCAATTAGTTTTTTTATAAATAATAAATTAATAACAATTAATGATGAGTCTGAAATTATAGTCCCTTAATGACATTGTGCTACAACCTCAAACTTCGATTAGTAACTTCATTTTCTTTTAGGATTTGCCAACGTAATTTGCTCTATAGATGGTACCCACATTTCCATTAAGGCTCCTCACATAATGAAGTTCAAGATGTGAACAGGAAGTCCATTCAGCATAAATGTGCAAGTACATGTAGATTGATTACTGTTTCAAAAGACAGCATCACACATAGACTACCATCTGTCCAGATCACGTTTGGTGCTGCAGATTACATTTCTGATGTGGAGGCAAAGTGTTCTGGGTCAATTCCTGACTCACGGATGTGTGGACTTACCTGAGCACCAGACTGTAACGTGGTAGGTGGCATAAAGGTTTGCAGTAACTCACTTGTCTCCGTCTATCTTGGATAGACCGTCTACACTTGTCTACCGTGATATATCCACTATACATCACAGGAGACTTTGATGGCTTTTATCTGGAGGACAGGGGTTACCCATGGCAACCGAGGCTGCTGACCCCTTACACTGAACCAGGCCATCCCACAGAACTTCAACTGGGCTCACTGCAAAACGACAGGCTCGTTGGAGATGACCATAGGCCTGCTGAAAGCCTGTTTCCAGCCTGTTCACGTTACCTCAGGATGATTCCTAAGAAGGCCTGCGATATAATTGTGTTGTTGTTCATACTATTGCCTCTATTAGAAGAGATAATGACTTTAGAGTTGGGTCGCACCTACTAACCTGCCGGTGAACTTACCCTGGGTTGATAAAACTAACCATGACCAGCCTTTGTGAAACCGCAAACTCTGGGTTTACAAGTTCAGGGTACATCAACCCAGACTCACAGGTCTTACTCTGGGTTTGTTACCCTTGCATGAAATTGGGCTCCGTGGCACACTGGCGTCATGCCCGGAGTGTCCCCCGCCTCACAGCCTATGCCAGCTGGGATAGGCTCCAGATGTCCGTGACCCGCTGCGGCAGATAAAGAGGCAGAAAATGGATGGATGGAAACAGACCCAATTTGTCTGTCAGAGAGTGTTTGTGATTGCTTTTGCAGGCCGCAGTACGGTGAGTGAATAACAGCTGACCAAACCACTGATTAGTAGTAACTATGGAGGACACACATTGCATATTATCTCCATGTTTTCTTTTTCTCTCATGCATTTGACAGTCGAGACTCTCTGAGCTAAAAAGCCGAAAAACAACCAACATATTGTTATTGAAGAAGTTAGGCCCTCCGGTGGTAGCGCAGGCTCCAAAGCAAGAAAGTCAGATTTCTTGCCCCTTCTTACCCTTGTGGGAAACTGTGAGCCCGCCCCTGGATTAAGTCCCCGCCTTTTAACTCAAATAAGAAGAAAACTTCAAAGGCCGTCAGCCGCCGGGGCTCCGCCCTCCTGCTCCCGAAAGGCTTCACAAAGGATTTGCCGACGTTCGGGAATTCCGCCTCCAGATCCTTTTATAGCGCCACTCGTGCACTGGCAGCGCTCCAGGACCCCGCCCCTCTCGGTTACTTTGACAACACAAAGGACCTCACGGAACTCGCAAAGCACCGCCTACCTTTCCAAATAAGGGCAGCCTCTCCATGTACGGCAAACAATCGGTGCGAGATTGCACTTTTCTCTTCCTTATCCCGTTTATATGAGCGGAGAGGAACTGCGCTTCAGGTTGGAAGCGGTGCGATCATGGCCGAGCGAGTCCAGCAGCCACCAGCCAAGCGGCTCTGCTGCAGGCCCGGCTACAACCCGGCGTGCAGGCAAGGGCAGCGGGCTGGAGGAGTCCTGTGTGGCGGCGCAGGCTCCGCTCCGGGAGGATCGGGGAACGGAAAAACGCACAACCCCGAGTCGTTGCTCGACATCGCGGCACGCAGAGTCGCGGAGAAGTGGCCGTTCCAAAGGGTGGAGGAACGGTTCGAACGGATCCCGGAACCGGTTCAGCGGAGGATCGTATACTGGTCATTCCCGAGAAGCGAGAAGGAGATCTGTATGTATTCCTCTTTCAACGCCGGAGGAGAGGAAAGTGGAACTAGCGGGGACAATAATGACGAGACCCAGCTGCCTTTCCTACGGGGTGTCACTCTGCTGGAGGGTGGCTGGGTGGACAACGTCTTACAAGTCGGTGAGTGGACTAGAAAACACCCTGTAAGAAATAAAAACACCTCACCCGCACCGATTGTCATGTGATGGAACCATGCCAGACGTTTAAAGGGCTTGTTGTGTTTGCCTTCCTTATACTTGTGTATAAGAAACAATGTGGGGGTATTTCCACCCCAGTCTACCATGTAGCTGCGTGAGTACAGCCTATTTTCAGATAAGCCCGTAATAGTAGCCCACTTCTTGTTTTTGCCCACAGAGCTGCGCGCACTGAATCGCCCAGAGCCATCCCAATAGGAAGCTTAGCACTTTGTTCCTATTTTTATGTCTTTCCAGCTCTTCATACCCCCACCAATGGGTAGGCAGACAAAAGCCCCCTATATCTTTTCACCGCTGGCTAAATAGACGATATTTAGAAAGGGTGGGAGGGACGGCGATTTAAAGCCACAGTGCTTCTATTTTGTTTGCCAAACACTTTTGTGAGACTGACTAAAGCTTTGCTGCTCCCTTTCCAATATTCAGTTAAAGCCTCGGCTTTGTGGAGCTGGTGCAAGCAAAGATTCATTTTGGTCTTTGCTGCATTATTTGTGCCATAGCTCGGAGTAAACAGTGCTGTAAGCTCAACAACCCCCCCCCCCCCCTTTTCTGCTTGCCTGGTCCCCTGCCTGGATGGATGCCTTTGCCAGAGCCACAATATTTCACTGCAATCTTCAGCGCAATAGACTCAGCTGTCAATCCAACTCCCCACCCTTAGTTTGGGATTCTAATCCCATTAACCCCCCCACCCCCCCAACTCACTTCATCCGAATCTTCATGCATTCTGCAAACAAGATTTTATGCATGATCTTCTTCCTCCCTCCCTCCCTTACCCTCCCCTATCTTGCTCTCCCATTGCTCCCTCTCACTTCTTGGCTTACTATCCATCCAAAGAATCTGTGTGGAGATGGCTTCAGCTCTTGTGGGCTCAGAGAGAATGTGCAATACACAATAGTAGCCATGGAGCAGCCAGACAGGCAGGCAGCTCTCCCTCCCTCTCTGGCCTGTTTACCAGATTCCCCAGCATTAGACTCATTTATATGCTCACTCTTTTCAAGCTTTGGGAAGCTCAGCACAGGGTAAATTGATATAAGGTGTCAGTGAGGAGATGTGTGTGTGTGTGTGTGTGGGCGTGCGTGCACCACGGGGGGAAAAAATGTAAGAAACGGTGTCAAAAAGGGTAACTGGGTCGTTATTTTAGCCACACGTGTTTTGTGTGTGTGAAAGAAAGAGAGTAGGACGTGTGAGGGTTTGATAAACAGAGGGGGTGGTGCATGCATCTGTGTATGCATGTGTGTGTGTGTCTTCATCTGCACGGGCTGTCAGTCTCATCCTGCATGCTCATGGAGAGTGGAGGATGACAGGCAAGTACACAGCAGGAGGAGGGTATGTTATGCTGATTGCAATTTTTCTCCACAGATTTTTTTTTATTTTTTTTTAGCTTGAGTAGATAAAGCCAAGGAAGGAAAAATGATAAATAAAAGATGCAATCTACTCCAGGGGACAGGCAGCCACTGGAGGATGAGGGCTTAAAAGCAGGGCAGCATGGGAGGGGGCTGTCAGCCACATCACACAGCACATGTATTGGCCCATCAAACACATACAGTGGGACTGGCCTGGAAAAAAAAAAGTGCATAGCGGTTGTGAGGGAGTGTTTGTGTGTGCACACAAGCGTGCATGGATGTCTGTGGCTTCTTATGTTTGTGCTGTCAGTGGGAAAGGATTCACTGTTGATGATGAAAGACAGTAGAGCAATAGAATAGATGCAGAGGTTATTGTGTATGGGGGGGGAGCTAATATACTTGAATGGATCTGCTGTCGCTTTGCTCGTCTCCTCCCCCCTCTTACCCCCCCCCAACCTCCCTCTCTCCCAAGTGAGCAGCTATAAAACTCTCCATATTTACTCCCCTAAGGCCAACTACCAGCCCCCGTCTCCTGTGATTATTTATCTTTTTCTCAAAGACATTAATCACACACTTTTTCTATTTTTTTTCATGCCATCTCTTTCCATACATCAGTGCTGCAGAGAGAATGGAGGGGGGGGGGGTGGCGTTTAACGGGAAGAGCAATAGATCGGGTGATATCAAGAAACAGAGGGGAGGCCTAGGGGGAGAAAGTGGGTGGAAATGCAAAGAAGGAGAGAGGTATTGAAATGGTGATTGCAAGAGAAGGGGATATATGAAAGTAAAGAATGAAGCGTGGAGAAGGGGAGAGAGTGAGATGGATGGGTTGTTCTTTCTCCCATGCGAGCTCATCTGTTCCAGTGCCAGCCTTTGGGATAAATATTCATATGTGAATGCAAGTGTTATCTAGCAGTCCACTGCTCCTGCTGTTGTAGCAGCGTTAAACCCAGCTTCAACCCTCTTATTCTCACTTCGCTGTTTAACTTAGGGACAAATTTGTCAGCCTTCGACCAGTTAGTGGCACACACTTCACCTCTACCTGCTGGAAAGCTTCCGTCTATAATAATACATTAGATATAACTGCAAATTAATCCAATTAAATATGCATGGTGCTTTGGAGAGCAGCTCCATATAGAACAGCCGTCATAAAAATGACATTGTCTTGAGCTGATCAGAGAAATCTCACAGACGTGCCAAGTTGAGTTTTGCTTTACCCTGTCAGTCAGACCTTGTGGTGTCGTAGATGAGCATCATTCGCCTTGTGTAAATTTGACTCGGCAGCTCATCACGCTGAAAGGACGCTGAGCATTATGGTGCCCCCTTCTCTAATTATAGAATTCTAATCCTGTGACTTTATCGTGGCATGACAAAGCATGTTTGCACATCATTACCCTCCTCCCTGCTCCAAGTCCTCCAGTCTGGGTCAAGTTCAGTCCTCTTCTCTCATTCATTTATGACATACACTGTCCCACTCCTCCTCTCTGTGACCCCTCAGTCCTGTGTTTCTAACCCCCCCCCCCCAGCGCCTCCCCTTCTGCACACAAGGCTTTGTGCCAGAACAACAAAAAAACCCATAACCCCCTCTACCACCACACGCACGCCACCAAGTCACTCTTGCTATCCTGTTACCGTAAGCTCTATGTCCCTATGGAGTGACATCCTGATGCCTAACATATGTCACTCTCTGCAATGTCATTAGCATATTCTACACGCACCGGCGTGTATTGTTTTTTACATCTTCTTGTTAAGAAAATGATTTGCATGAAGCTGAACGTCACGTCAATTATGTGAAATGTGTGACGCGGTGGACACTGAATCTTTCATGCACATCCATATCCTACAGCTTATTTCCGTGCATTTTCCATGTACCCGTTGTTGGCCTACACTGTTTTGCCATTCCCCTGCCTAAAATATCACTGAACCTCCATTGCAGTCATGCCTGTTTGAGTGTGAATGTCATCTTTGTCTGCTCCACCTATTGCAGCAATGGATTGTGTGTGTGTGTGTGTGTGTGTGTGCGTGTGTGTGTGTGTGTGTGTGTGTGTGTGTGTGTGTGTGTGTGTGTGTGTGTGTGTGTGTGTGTGCGTTGTGTGCATCTGCATGCTCATAACTCAGGTTAATTTGTTCACGCTCTGGAGAATCTTAATTAGGTTTATGCATCATCTACTCACCCCATCTTTTTTTTTTTATCCTAATGTCAATGAAACGGTGAAAACAATCAGGCTGGAGTCTCCCTCCCCTTTTTTTTTTTTTAACCTGTTCTGTTTTTGGAGCACAGATGGTGAAAATCATAGCACAGACTCTCCTAAAGCTTTGCTAAGCTCATAAAAAGCATATTTTAGGTGTGTGAAAGGAGAAGCTTTCGAGCCATATGTCATTTCCAACTGACTTTATATTACATGTGTGTTTAGTATTCAGGCAGAATCATGCCAGTATCAGACATTGTTCCCAACAATACAGCACATAGACAGGAACAACAGCCACAAAATAAAAGAAGCTGATAAAACAACAAAGACTATTTGCACTCACTGGTCCGTTATTGTTTGTGTGACAAAGCAGGAAAGCAAATGCCAAGGAGAAATCTGTACCTCTTACAAAGGTGGAGTAACACTGAGCCTGCTCATGAGAACACACACAAGGGCATGTACACACCAGGTTCATTCTCAGCTTACGTCGAACTGAGAATCCAGGAGGCTTTTCAAAGTCCTTCTCGAGGACCCGCATCAACATTTCAAGCATTTTGTCCATGAAGGTGCAGAATTTAAGATGCCAAACATAAATCTTGCATGAGCATGTTGTCTGCGAGACGCCATCAGGCTGAGCTGGATTTTTTTTTTTTTGTGGTTGTTGAGGGCTTATTTTTTTCTGTTGGTGTGTGGGCTCTCTTTCTCACGTGGGTGGATCTGGTTTTATTTTCCTGTTAGAGTTATTTTATATATTTATATATTTTCTACAATGCCGATCAAGAGGGAGCCCATATGCCTACCACAAAGGATGGGATGCTTCAGGATATGCTGTTCTTCTGTGTAAAACCAATTAGCTGCAGAGAGAGACTCAAATTGTGATTGTGAGGTAGGGAGACTGTGGACTTTTGAGAAGCAGTCATGTAATGCTGACCAGAAAACTAAGGGGGGGTTCGTTCTGAGGAGGCTGAGAATGTACAACAAAAAGCCAAACGATAAGATGTCATTTTTGGGACCAGTCTCTGAGCAGTGACCGTTTAGGGAGCAATGTTCCTGGATTCGGGGCGGCACGGTGGCGCAGTGGTTAGCGCTGCCGCCTCACAACACGGCGGACCCGGGTTCGAGTCCCGCTCTGTGCGGGGTTCGCATGCTCTCCCAGTGTCTGCGTGGGTTCTCTCCGGGTTCTCCAGCTTCCTCCCACCTCCAAAAGCATGCGCTTCAGGTTGATTGGCCAGTCCCAAATTGACCGTAGGAGTGGGTGTGTGTGTGAATGATTGTTTGTCTCTATGTGGCTCCGCGGTGCACTGGCGTCGTACCCGGAGTGTCCCCCGCCTCACACCCTGAGATTGCCGGGATAGGCACCGGCTCCCCCGCGACCTGCGTTAGCGGATTAAGCGGGTTAGAAAATGACTGACTGACTGTTCCCGGATTCGGTGCCTCAGGTCTACCAGCTATGTGACTATCCCTGGGCTTGTATCGTCATGGAAACATGGCTGAGCCTCCAGCTAGTGTAAACAAATGGCTTTCCAAGGGGGAGAGAGAGAGAGAAAGAAAGAGAGAGAGGGGCAGCAACCGCATCCATGTGAAAAGTGACATTTAGTCTTTAGGGAAAGTGTTCTCTTTCTGTCTGACTGTGTCGAAGAGACTGTGAGAAGCAGATTTCAGGTCTTTGTCCCATTATGTTTGTCAAATGGAAAGAGGATCGGATACATTTCAACAAAGTTGTAATGGAAACACTTTGCTTTGCCTGTCTTTGTGAATGTTGCTGAGATGTTTGTGTCGACAAAGCAACACTGTTTGGTTTGTTTGTTTGCTAGGTCTACCATGTCACCGGCACATCAGAATTATTCAGGAGGTTGCTTGTCACTTCCCACAGTCGTGATTCAAACCAATCCCAGATGTGCCCATGGATGAATGACTTCCACCTGACACTACGCCTCCCAACATCTAGCTGTGTTCCGGTTTCCTACACTTAGTCACAATGGTCTTCTTCATTTCATGCTCCCCAGACTGTACCCAACATTTACCATCAGTCCATCCCTCTGCCATCCCAAGCTAGGGCCGTCTACTTTATTACCTCTCCTTCCACCTGACTGGAGCCAGTCTCCCTCCCCAGTCCCACTGCTGGTTCCAGACGTAGCTGGTTTCTCCCTGCCCGTCTTAAATCACCGTCTCCTGTTCCAGACCTAACCGCTGTACGACTGCCACACTCCCAGGCCTATTACCAAGTTTCCCAAAGACCATGTTTCAAAATTGCCCTGCATGCTAATACTGGCTCATTTACAGAGGGAGCTTTATATACAAAATCAGTGTGCATTACCCCCGTTTAAATAAACCAGCTAAAGTAATAAAGTTCTAGCTTGAGTTCGGTAACGTCTACCCCCGTCCCTGTTCCAGCTCGATTTGTCTCTTGTCCCAGACTGTGGCTGCTGGGTGTGCGTCAGCACAGCTCCTCGGCTGGCTGGCTGTCTAAGAATCCAGGGCTCCTTCCACAGAGCTCCTGCTCCTTTCCTTGCCTCGCCTAGCAGAGAGAGAGAGAGAGAGGGCGATAGAAAGGCTACTAAATCCACAATGACAAGGCCCTATTAAAGGTAGTTTTTTTCATTTTCACTTAATGACTTTTATTAGCAGCCGCCCTTCTCTCTTCGATTTGGCAGTAATAACAAAAGGGGAATGCAGTACTCAGCGCTCTCTGATCTGATGCACCCCCCCTCTTTTTTTTTTTTTTTAATGAATACCTCTTTGCACCAATGGGCCGCTGAAATAAGCACAAAGCAGTCTAAGACTGCTTACTGCAGGAGGGGGTTGTGTGTGTGTGTGTGTGTGTGTGTGTGTGTGTGTGTGTGTGTGTGTGTGTGTGTGTTCAGCAGTATGAGGGTATGTGTAAAAAGACATGCTTTCACTGTGGCCACAGAACAGAGCCTCTGTGCAGTGTGTGTGTGTGTGTGTGTGTGTGTGTGTGTGTGCATAATGGCTGTATACTTTGTGACTTTGCTGTTTTCCCAGAGTAACAATGATACATTTGATCCATCCTGACCATAAATGAATGTATAGATGTTTTTGGTTGGTTTTCCCATATTTCTCTGTCTTGGTATTTTTGACTGATGGATTCAGTGCAGCATTGACCTCTCCATAAAGCTGCCTCCTGCGTATGAATGCCTAACGTGTACAAAGTGAACCCTGTGTGTGCTAATACCTCAGTGAGCATGTCCATGACTGTGTGTGTCAGCCTCAATAAAAGCAAGACATGTTAATGATAAGAAGGTGGATGACATTCCCGTCTGTCATCATTCCCATTCTTGCACGCACACACACTTGTTTGTGCTCATGCTTGAAGACACACACTTCTTCTACAGTGCCAGCTACTTGGCGCCTTAGAATAAACAACGTCAGAGGATGAGGGTTTACCTGTCGCTGACCCCTAGCAGACATGAAAACACAGACAAAGGTGTTCACTGATTGGCTTGTCCCTCCCCCCATCCTGAGATGGCCCCATGCTGACCTCTTCACTTGACCCCCCTAGGGATTGACTAAAGACAGGGGTCAATCTGGTCAGATCCTCCCTCCTGTGGCCGATTGCTGGGGCTTGAACGATGGGCCCAAGCTTACATTATTGTTTTCCAATAAGCAGCACCTCTCTTGATTGAATATGTCTTCCAATAAGGAATTCTTTACATGCGACATCAGTCGGAGAAGTAATTAAATACATGCCTAGTTATTCTGTCCTTGTGTGGAACAATCAGGAATCTGGCCTGGACAGAGAGGAGGAGGAGGGGGTTTATGCTTTTCGCTCTTGCTCGACAGGCTCAAGTGCCATGTAAACTATGCAGAGGAGGAGGCCCTGAGTGCAAGGCGCCTCTGGCTGTGCGTGGTCCAACCATGTCGTAGCCGTGTGGCATGTGAGACACGTATTCACCATTCTGATAGAGCTGAATAGAACTGGAAAGGCTCTCCAGGCATGAGAGACTTGAGAAACAGACAAAGAATGACAATGAGGCTTTCTTCTTGATTTAGTTTTCCCCCTCTAAATAGTTTTGTCTATTTTTTCCCTTCCTTTATCATTTGCTTTCTTGTTTATAAAATCTCATTCCTGAACTCCAACTTCTTGTCATCATATTTTCTTCTCTCCATACCTGTGCCTGCACTCTTTAGTCTTTTCTTCCCCTGTGTTCAAGCTCTCTCCCTCTTTCTCCCCTTCTCAGTTTTCCAGTTTTAATTTCCCAAGCCAGGCAATACAAAGCCCATATCTTATTTCCACTGCCCCTATCTAGATACAGCACGTTTCCTTAGTGTTTCCTGTGAAGAAACTCCCATAGGAAGGCTAGCTGGCTAGCTAACTCTTGGTGCCTTTTGCTCAGCACTAGTGTTCATCCAGACTTCAGTGGCTATCACTGTTTCTACATTTAGAAGCTGCCGCGTGTCTGGAATTAGGAGAGGAACAGGGCTTGGGCTATTTACTGTGGTATCTTTCTCTGAGGTTTTCAAATGATCTGTATCCGGACATTTACGAGGTAGTGAGAACTATTCTAGATTATTTGTTGAAATGTTAGGATCTTAATTCACTTGCTTTTTACATTTTAGTCATTTACTGATTCTCTGAATGAGGAGTTCAATCTATTCAACTTGTATTCTTATTCATTTAGTATTTGATTAGATAGCTGAAATGATGTCAGTGTGGAAAAATCAACCTTGTATGGTTGACTTAATTTAAATATGTGTTTCAGTATTTTGTATTCTGAGACACATCCTGTGAGGTGAAATTTAAACAGGATGCCTTTTTTTATCATTTGCAGCTAGTTTATTTGGCATTAAAAATTAATTTAGGTACAGATGCCTAACAGTATTACAAACATTACAAGACCCTGTCAGAATTTATGGGTAGTGATCGTAACAGCAATTAAGGAACTGTTTAACAAGTCAGAATATCAAAATATGGATCCCTTATAAGCAAACCACCCATTTTATAGTCTCAACTTGCTTGTATGTTTGTATTTGTTGGTATTTATTTTGTCTTAAATGTAGGCTAGTCCGTGTGACATGACCCTGTCTGAGGAGAAATACTGTGAATAAACTCCCACCATAAACCGGGTTGTACCTGGGCTGTGCTGGACTCGTAGAAGCATCAATGAAGTGTAGGTGAATCTATTATTGTTGTTTAATAGCATTGCTGAGGAACATTGTTCATCACTGCACTGTCTGTCTGCATTCTTGCCCAAACCCGTCTGGGTTATCTGACTGTCTGTCTCCCAGCCTGCTTGTCCGGCTAGCTGTCCCTCCTGGGTGGCTTCATGGCCTCACTTCCTGCCCCACACAAAACCGGTGACAGCCCCAACCCAACTGAGACGAGGGTAATGGTCCTTTCTGATGTACAGCCTGACTCAATTGGACTGGATGGCAGACACACGCCTAAAATAACAAAAGGAGGGGAGGGGAAAGAGAAGGGGTGGAGGAGTTGGGGAGGGAAGGAGCGAAGCGATCGATAAAGCAGGGACACATCACCTAATAAAGATTTATTCCCTTTTTTTCCACCTCGCCATCCGCCTTAGCAGGGCAGAGCGGGGGAGGAGAGAATGTGATTAGTGGGCTTCTTCTCCCACCGTGTCTCTGATTGCATGTTGGTACACATGCACAGCAGTTTGTACCCTCCAATGCATGGTGTGTATTTTTGCATCTTTTGTGCGTATATCATGTGTGCGCCCACTCCCCCCCCAAGAGCACAGGGGGTTAAAAACAATCAGATAGTTTGTTCTGCCAGCAGTGGCACTAGCAGCTGCAGCTGTGTCCCTGTCTCTCCCTCTCTCTCTCTCTGTCTCTCTCTCCCTCTCTCTCTCTCTCTCTCTTCCTGTCAGCTAATATTTAGTTAATCTTTGTTTGGGACCTACGGGACTGGCCGGAGCTCCTGGTGTCCCATCCATCTCGCACTGATCTATATTCCATGCTGGATCCCTGTGCCATTAACCATCACCAAGGGGAATAGAGAAGGGGGACAGAGTGCATAGAGGTAGAATGAAGAGGAAAGGACACACGGATGGAGGGAGTGCCGTAGACAAGAGAGAGATGAAGGGAAAGCAATCATTTAGCTATTGCAGTCATGCAGACAAAGGTCTAATTTGGAGAAAAGGTGAGCAAAAAATGCAAAAAACAGAAAACAGCATTCTTCTGTTTTTTTTCTCTCCCCATTTCTTTTATTTCTGTCTCGTTGAATGTTGCTATTCCTTGTTCAGAAAGAGCAGGTTCTATTACTTAAATCTGACTTTACACAAAGATGCCAGAAAGGTTGAGTGTTCGAAAGGCTGGCGCCAATGGAAGAGAAGAAAGAAAAAAGGACAGGTGTAGGTGTGGGAGTGAGTGATCCATATGTATAGAGCAAACCACTTCATTGATATGCATTGTGCTGTTATGGGGGGGGGTGTCCAAATGTGAGGGCTCCAAGTGCTGAGTCACTCACTAACGCGCAGACTAAATGCTTTTATCCTAGACGCCTGATCCATCTGAATGGAATATAATGGGCCGTAAAGTGCTTTGCTAGCAGTCGCTGCTTGCCCCGTGGCAAACCCTGGCCCCTCCCTCCAAATCTCATTTCATCCACTTCTATGGAAACCAAGTGTGTACATGTTCTGCTTTAATTGTATACCGTTCTACCCTCTCTCTCCATCTTCCTTTTCCATATTCCTCCTCTTGCAGTCCAGTCTTCTCAATTCTACCCATCTGTCTCTGTGCTTCTGTCCGTATTTCTTGTGGGGGGTGGGGGGTGGAGTGGGGGCACCTGTTTGGGTTCTCAGTGTGTGTTTAAGGTCATGCCTGCAGGTCGTGCGTAATGAATAGCGAGGCTGTTGCTGTAACACAACTGGCTGAAGAATGGTTGCCAGTGACTGAAGGAGGAGGATGGAGGGAGGAAAGAGAGGAATGAGGGAGCATGAGGACCAGTAAGGGAGGAAGGGTAGAGCGGTTGCATCGCCAGTGAGCCTCAACCACCTTCTGTCAGTCTGTCTGCTCTCAGTGCAGTTTTCTCCCTCTCACAGGAATCTAATGGCTTCTCAACTGTCCTCCGTCCAAACCTCCAACACCACAGTCTCCCCCTGCTCTCTTCTTTCTCTCCCTTTTCTATTACTGTGCTATTTTTTCCTTTCTCTTCTCCATCTTCTCCCACTTTCCATTTCTCCGTTAAACTTCTCCCCCCCAAAGCCTCGGCTCTGTCTTCCCCTTCTACCTCCCCTCCCTTTCACTCCATTCCAGCTGCTGGCCAGGGGAACAGCTGACTAAATCTAAAGTGGGGGCCCCTGGCTCTGGCCCCGGCCCCAGCCACAGCTTTGCCACAGCCTCCTCCTATTCTCAGCCTCCCTCCCTTGCTCCTCTGGCCTCCAGCCCTGGCTCCTCTCTCAGCAGCCCCAGCACAGGCCTGGCCCTACCCCTGAGTCTCAGCTCCAGCTCTGACTCTCAGCAGTCCCCTCCAGCCATCCGCTGAAAATCTCTTTCCTTCTGTCTTATTGCTTGCTTTCGGTCTGTCCGTCTGTCTTTCTCTCCCCATTCTATCTCTCTCTATAGTATATCCCTTTCTCTCTCTCTCTCTCTCTCTGTTTTTCTTTCTTTCTTCACTTTTTATTTCTTGCTAATTCACTTGTTTCCCCTCCTCTCTCTCTAACGTGGTGTGGCCGAGCCCCTGGTACTGTCCCAACTTATCTGGACTGCGGCCTCATCTAGGTTGGCTCATCTACCCAGCCCCTCCAGCCAGGCATTTTTCTCTGCCTGGCTCGTAACGTTAGTCAGTATAACTCCGTGAGGCTCTCTTTACTGTGAACCACGTTTAGCTTGTACATTTGGTCGTTTCCTGGCTTGACGCCTCTGTGAAGCTCTTTGTGTTGTTGGGTGTCTCTTTGTCCCTTCCGCTCCAGCTTCTCTTAACTCGTGTTGACGGCTCCAGTTCGGCACATGCGCCTGGCGCGCAGACGCAAACATCGTGTAAAGTGTGTGAAACATTTGACACATGATTGGCAGCAAAGGGGGAGGGAGGATGGCGAAATGTAGGGAAAGGGGAAGTGGACATTATCACATGTGCAGACAAGCCGGGGGCTGGAGTTTGATTGCTACCCATAGAAGGGAGTTCCTGTTCCCCACCCCCAATTCCCCCAAACCTCAGAGTCAGACTGCGGTGCGGGCCTGTGTGATTAGGTGCAGGCCCAGCGTCGCCATCACTCAATTGAACAGATGTTGCCCACAAAAGACACCTGACAGTGTTGTTCCTCCTCCCTGACACCTAATTCCTCTGAGATGAGCGACAGAGAAACAAAGTAAAGTTCAGAGACCACAGCAACAGCGAGATGCACACACACACAATCAGCTCCACGGAAATGGGTCTTCTGGAACCCATCGCAACTCCTCACAGATTATTATGCAGCCCACCGCCTGTCTGTCTAATGTCCAATACAGCCTTTGTCGTTCCTCGTGCCTTTGTTGTCATTTTTTCGGTTTTGTGTGTTTATGTATGTGCGGAGAGAAAATTGGGGAGAAAAGGCAACAAAAGTTTCCTTCTGGAGTCGCAT
Organism: Antennarius striatus; assembly: GCF_040054535.1. NCBI lineage: Eukaryota > Metazoa > Chordata > Actinopteri > Lophiiformes > Antennariidae > Antennarius > Antennarius striatus. Next base: position 20,133,489 of record NC_090778.1, read on the forward strand.
TATCTCTCGTTGATTGACATTCGGGGGACGATGAAAGCAAATCACGACGTGAAACAGACTTCAAAGGTTCCTGTGTTCCAACGTTTATTGGCAACAACAGTCACAACAACCTCTCCCCTGATGTGGATTCTTCAAAATGGGGAGGGAGAAAAAACTAGATGCAACACAGGCGGATGACAAAGACGCGACCATCCAAACAGCTCAAGGGGTGCTAAATAATCAGAACTAAGCGCTGTAACCAAAGCTGGTGACTTATCAAAAGCATTTTCAATCAAAACTGGCTTTTTTTGTTGCAAGCTGATTCTGATAGCAAGGATGAAAAAATGCGTCGGCTTGATGTTGCATGGAACTCTGCTTTTGGGGGGGAACTTTGGTGTCTTGCTCTGATGCTTTATTTCTAATGTATTTTGCAGGGTGTGTGTTTTTTGTGTGGACCAACACAACAGTTTTTAACCAAGTGTAAAAGCTCAGATCAAGTAAGCCCCTCGGTTCTGCTTTCTTTCTCTGATCCGGGATGGAACCCATTGACTGCCACTGACCTAATTTGGGCAAATTTCACTGACCTACTTCATGGGTGAATGCTGACTTGCCCACGGGAGGCGTTTCACTGTCACACACACATCACATGCACAAATATTCTTTTCTATCCTTATGATTAAGATGCTTAACCCCCTTAACGGTTGCTATGGCACTGGGCACAAACCCCTTTGCACAATGGACCCCCTGTCGTTGCCTCTTTCACTGCACTAGCATCCAAAATTAATATAATGAGGATCTTACAGCAATCAGGTGCGTGGTGAAATCTAAACAAAGCAGCCGGCCTTTGTTTCCTGTGATCTCTGAGGTGACATAATCCTTTACTTCACAAGCCTCCACGGAGAGATAATCGGCATAATTGCGTAAGGATATGACTATTCTTCTGTCATCGATGAAAATGCTAATTTGAGCAAATTTGATCAAACATTTTCGAGGTGATTTGAGTGCACAGACAATCGCAGTAATTACTTTGCCGAGTCAGGACAGATAACGACTACAGTCTACGGAGCAATGGCAATCCCAGAAGAGGATTGGCATCTTTAACCTACTTGTATTAAAATAAATTCAAACATCATTGGGGTCTTCCAGCAGATTAACTCCCAATTGACTGGGAACAAATGATTCTCTGCACAATTTTGGGTAATATGTTGTCAGGGCTTGATTACCTTTAGTCCTTTTAACGTGAGACTATCAGTAATAAAGTTCCTTCCCTGCTACCTCCCATGAGGACAGGGTAGTTTGAAGCATGTCTAACCAGATTTGGTGTTTTGGCCACGCTCATGTATTATTATTCTCCAGGTTTAGTATAGCTATGCTTGAAGGAAGAACCAAGTAACTTTCATGCCAGTGCAAACACACAGATGTATACATACAGATGTGAATCATCATGGCAACACTTACGGATGTCGACTAAGAAGACTCCAGGGTTAACAGTGTCTACCCCAGGTCCAGCAGGGCACAATTTATCTCAATGTAGCCATGAAAGGCTGCTATTTACATGAAATGAGAGCCGTTTCTGGGAAATAGAGGTCTCTCTGAAGGTTTTGATGTCAGCTGCCTGCTTTTAGCCTGAGAGTGGAAACCTAAACCATCTAGAGAGGCAGAGGAGAGAGCTGTAAATCTAGTGAGAAAGGGCTCACTACCCTGTTTGTGACTTTACCCTGAAAATCTCTCACCCTTTCTCTTCAGTGCTCTTGGAGTGGACCCAGTGTAGTGTGTGATACTTAGTTTGCGAAGGGTAAATTTAACCCACTTGCTCTATAGTGTATTCTTAAGAGAGAGGTCCTAACATCAATGTCAATATTTACAGGAAGAGCCTGCAGTCAAGAGAATCGACCACCACGATTCAGCAGAGAAATATTCAACCTTTCCATCGCTGCCTCACCTTGTCTTCCCTTTCCCTCATCCTTCATTCTGGTTATTCCTGTTCTCTGCAGACAGCAAAAGTGTTTTAAACAGTCATTAAAAGTGTGGGAAAAGGTAATACAGATAGAAGGTGGTTTAATATCAGTATGCGGAGGGTTCATAAACGTTTAAATTACCGTAAATAATAAGATAAGTAGTTTGTCGTTCTATCGCAGAATTGGTTAATTGCGTGTGGTTCCTGGAATGCATGCATTACCTGCGAGGAACAAGGGTGAACTCTAGTCATTTTTGGGTTGCCTTTGTTTTGAATTTGCGACTTCGCATTTGTGTGTGTGTGTGTGTGTGTGTTCGTGTGACTGGGTGGCGGACTTGAGATGGGCTCGGCGACTGTCGGCGAGATTCTGCATGACGCGTGTCAAGTGATATTAAATGTGAGAGCGCCTGCCCTCCTCCCTCGTTCGCTCCCTCCTGTCCGTCCCCACGCCGTGTCCACAGTGGTTAGCGTGAGCCGTGACACTTTTCATCGGGGTAGGGTGTGCGAGGCCTGGCGTCTCTGTGGTTACAGCGCACACTTTAGCCCACATATTCATCCAGGAAGGTTAATGGATGAACAGCTGACTTGATAAAATGCACACATGCCATACTCAATACAGTACTCACACTTTGTCTAATGAAATTACAAAGAGAAAACAAATCTGTGCTAAGATGATTAGCTTGCAAGCCACATATTTGTCTAAGATGATTGCTAATTAATGGGTGTGTATCTATAATGGTTTGTTCTGAACATGTTCTTTGGCCTGTTTCAATTGTAAAAGAAAGATGAATATACAGTGAAATAAAACTGGAAAGCATTGTGTAAAAAAATTCAACATTTTGAGTGTGTATTTGTTTCTATCTGGGTCAGGAAATAACATGGAGATATGAGTAAGCGAGTCAGTGCTCTCAGTGGTTTAATGGTTCGGTCTGGACCTTGAGATGCTTTGGGTATTCTGGGCAGGAACGGGTTTACACCAGGATGTGGCATGTGCCGCTGAACAGAGAAGAGCGAGTGTGACCTCGGTGACTCCAGGAAGGAAGGGGTTAAGCACATGCCGGCAGGCCTGCATGGGCTGCCTTACGCAAACTGGCGGCTGGCTGGAGCTGAAAGGGGAAGTGCTGAGCTCAGAGGAACACTGGCTCAGAGCCATCGCTCCCCCCTCCCTTCCCCGAAACTCCCCCTTCGCCTACCCCGGCCCTCTCCCCTCCCTCCCCACCTCCCCGCTACAGCTGAGCGCTCCCCATGCTTCCCACCGCCAGCGTGGTGATGTGTGTTTGTGTGTCTGTGTGCCTGTGCTGGAATGTAGCTTCCCCCCTCGGCTGGGGCCTGTGTGTGTGTGTGTGTGTGTGTATGTGTGTGTGTGTGTGTGTGTGTGTGTGTGTGTGTGTGTATATGTGTGTGTGTGTGTGTGTGTGTGTGTGTGTGTGTGTGTGTGTGTGTGTGTGTGTGTGTGTGTGTGTGTGTGTGTGTGTGTGTCTGTCTGGAATGATGCCTCTCCTTGTCTAGTAAGTGACGTCAGTACACACACAACGGGTCAGCTTAGGGCTAGGCAACATTCTGTGTGTGTGTGTGTGTGTGTGTGTGTGTGTGTGTGTGTGTGTGTGTGTGTGTGTGTGTGTGTGTGTGTGTTATGGGAGGGGGGGAACAGGGGAGGAGTCAATTATTGGAGAGAGAAAAAGGAAAGAGGAGGGGCTGTTTGTGAGCAGAGAGGGTTGGCTGGAAGGAGTCACTGAAGCCAGTATGCGTGCATGCATGAAGCCATCATGAGTGTGTGTCAGACGGGTGGGGTTGTGTGTACATGTGTGTGTGTGTGTGTATTGGTGAGTGACTTTCCAAACGAAAATGGGAAGGGTAGAGAGTGTAAGGTTATTTCCTGGCATGAAGGAGTGAACTTAAAACCACCACTGCACACATACATGCACATGTGCGCTCCAAGTGTTCAGCCCAGGGCCGTTGGAGCCCACCTATTTTTATAAGCAAATTAATTATCCTCACTTTCAGCCACGTTAATTTCCACAGCAGAAGCAGCGTTTCGCCTGTGTGCCGCTCTAGCTTTTGTCATTTTGTCAGTGGGCTTTGATGTCAATACATTTATTTTTTTTAAAGCTGTTTTATCAAAAAGATTCATCCCAAAAGGATTTATGGGACAAAGTTCAAATTAAGCAAGAGAAACAAATCTGTTATTACCTCCGACAGACACAGCAAATGTCACTTTTGGCACACTTTCCGCATACAAATGAAGCGTAAGGTCTGACAAACGCATATCGAACCTCGTAAACACGCTTTTAAAAAGTGACTAAAATACTACCTCACGACGTTGTATCCTTTGTTTAATCTTCTCTCCCTGTCTTCTGTGAAGTCTTACTGGTCGACTCAGGCCTGTGACGCTGCGCCACTATAGCGTCTTGGCCATATAGTCTAGGTTTGTGATTAGAAAGATACTCAAATGGTGAAGAAGCAGACAATGGCTTTTCAATGGACCCCATTACCTCCATCTATAGCTTGCTTGGGTCTACAGAGACACACTCCTGCTAATTACACACATTCATTTCCAGCCAGCTGTAATTTCATTCACACTAATGAACCTTGCTCGTGGATTGGGTTAATGTATAGTTAATATAGAGCCAGGAGACGGAATTAACAGGTGACTGACTTCTCCATGATAACAGATTTGTTGAAGAGTGGTGAAATGAGAAGTTAACCCAGTATCACACAAGTGCCATTGTGAATGCCATGAATTGAATTCCAGTGCAAATTCACACGACAGACTCTCATCTAAGATCTAATGGTGCGGTAACTTTTTGGAGTATCTTTGAAAGTAACTGAGCGACATCTTAAAGAAAACTGCAAATAGCAAAACATTGTGTTTCTGATCCCAACAAAGTAATAAAGTGGTTCCAACTTCTAGGCGTGGGTTTTCATGGTCAGTGACTCACATTATCAGGGTATACAGTAGTTCTCACAAGACTGTTGTCTTTAAATGCAGTTACATCGTGGAGAAACTGAGCTGCCTTGGCAGAGGTTGGGACTCGTAAGTGTTGCCTAGTTGGAAATTTTAATCTATATGGTCAAAAGCATGAAAAAAATGTTTTTGTCTGTATTATCTGTATTTTTGTGAATAGTTATTTGCTGGGGAAGATGGATAGTTTTTATTTGTGGAATTAACAATTTTTGGTCAGTAGTTGGTTAGCTTGGCTTTCCATTAATACTGAAAACAGTGAGAAACATCCAGTCTGGCAAAACCCAAAGGTAACTTCCTGTCTCCTCTCCTGTAGACAGGAAGTTACTGTTTATGGTCAAGATGGAATCTGGTATTATAGTTTCTGTCGTTTTGATTTTGGTACAAAGAAATAAATGAGGTATGATGCACTAGAGCTGCTGGTAGGCAGCTTGTGTTACCTTTGGATGGACTCAGGCGAGCTGTTTTCTACTGTTACCAGTCTTTGCTAAGCTAAAATAACATGCTCCAGCTTCATATTTAATGTACGGACATGACAGCAATCTTCCCATCCAGCTCGTCTCGTAAATGTGAAGGCTAATTTTCCTTAAGGTCAAACTATCCCTTAGCAGAAAGTCACCCAAGAAAAAATATGAAAGGCCCAAAGATTTTTCTGTCTCCAAATCTTGGGCTTATTTTAACCAGGTCTTCCATCTATTCCTAATGGAACTCATTTTCTCATCACTTTTTCCTTTTCGATTTACTTAGGTCATGTCCCTGAACAGAGGCTTCCTTGTGTTGCTTTACCGGTCATCCCCATCGGTACACCAAACTCTGGGATCAATCAGCAGAGCAGGGACACCAGCTCTGTCTGACAGGCCCAATCCCACAAAAATTAGAATCCATTTTGAAACTGATAGTTAGAAAATTGCAAGTCATTCCTGATGTGCCGCATGGCAACTAAGTGGCAGCAGCCCAGTAGTTGACTGTCATTTAAACTGCCAGCTGATGACAACTCCAATCACCCACACAGTAGACGTACACACACACACACACACACACACACACACACACACACACACACACACACGGTCTTTTCCCCCATCCCTCTGATTAGCATGCAGATTTTGCTGTCAGAATCTTGAGCGGAAGTAAGACCATTTACATTCACTGAATGTCTCCAAACATTAATTTATGCTTGCTTTTGTCTGATGGGATTCAGATTGTGAGATAGTGTGTACATGTGTGTGGAAGTGTGAGTAATGAAAACACACTCGGGGGGGGGGGGGTTGGTCTACTAGAGGGTTTAAGGCATAAATATGGGCACTCCTGGAGCTCAGCTGTGTTATTCCAGCCTGTCTCACACCTCCGACACACATCCATGCAAACACATGCCTGTAGCAAGGCCTCCTGCAGAACAGCATTGATCTGTGTTTATAGTCTCTGTATGGGTTCTTCCTTATAGGACCACACACATACACACACACACACACATTGTTACACACTAAGGCTGAAAGGCCTCGCAACTATCTTTGTAGCCTTATTAATTGGGCAAACTCGAAGAAATCCTTCTTTAGTAGTGGTTGGGATGGAGGTAGTGTTGGTGGGTTGGGGGTTGGGGGGGCGCTTTCCAACAATGCTTGACTCTCCCTTGACCTGCTGCAGAGCTGTGCTTTTCTTGAGCTGTAGTTCACGTCTTCTTTCAGTAGGGCCTCTCGGTTCAATCCAATCAAACAGATTGGATTCCAGTCCAGCAGCCTTTTCTCAGCGAGGATTGAAGAGACTATCTTTGGTCTATGTAAGGCATGAGCCGTGTTAGAGCTGTCAATAGTACAAGTCCACTCTCCATACTTGGTAGGAGTTCAATTGAAGCCTCATTTATTGGAATAACAATGTCATATAAATGATCCTTGTACAAAAAGAATTCTTAAACAGTTGCGGTGTGCATGCCAGGCCAATAGTTAGTGGTTTTACTTTTAGCAGTGTGTCATTTGATGCCTTGATGTACAGTAATCCCTCGTTACTCACGGTTAATGCGTTCCAAGCGACAAATTATTTATTTTATTATTTACAGTAATTTAAACATTCATGAACCGTCCCCATACTGATATTAAACCACCTTATATCTGTATTACCTTTTCCCACACTCTTATGGACTATTTAAAGCACTTTTGTGTTTCATGGAAGTGCGCAGCGTTGTGAGACTCACGGATTGCAGCGCATTTCTGGATGCTCTCAGCCAATAGAATGCGCATACGGTATCATGTGACTAAAAATCTGTGATGTAGGGAAGCCATGCATCTTGAAGCGTGAACAAGCGAGGGATTACTGTATATCAAAGGTGTGACTATTAATGTGATTCCCAACACTCTGTTGCTTTGCAAATGATTGGGAGAACTTTAAATTTCTGTAAACAGCTCTATTTTTATGTTCCTCTTTTTTTCTGCAGCTCAAAGGCAAAATTGCTGTAAAACTGAAGTGGATCTAAGCTAAGTTAATGGGCCTTAAATATAAAATGCTGTTCCTCTTCCTTTCCCTTTTTAATTTTGATCACTTCAGCCATTTTCGTTTTCATCCTATTTCATACACCAAATCACAGGCAAACAAAACGTGTGCTGTCAGAAGTGAACGCTGCCATATTAGATTTAGGCAACGGTCACTCATTAAGAAATTCAGCCAACAGACATAATGACCTTCCCACTGTTGGGCCGAATTTTCCTCTACTCAATTGGTATCTTAATTTGATTGTGGAAAATATATGCACGTCGCGCAATCTAATTTGCCCCATTGATTTTGGAACACTGGCCACCTTTGTGCTTAGGCAGGCATGCCTCTGAGGCCCGGCCCGATACCTGCAGCCTGCCTTCATGAGGGAAGCTAAATCTGGTTAAAGCTGAAGATGGCAAATAAAGGCGGTATTCTTCCATCACAGAAGATGTACGCTGAAGGAGTTGAAGGTCCTAGTCTACACTTTTCCTTGCTGAAATAGAAGCTGGAGTCCGGTATTTGTGGGGCCCTGGGTTGATGAATAGAGAGAAGTGGTCCTAGCTGGTTAAAAGAGCGCATGCTGGCTTATCGGCACTCGGACAACTTCAAAACTCGAAAAGATAGAGCTAAGTGCTATTTGAGGGAATGCTTTGATGTCGCTCCCCCAAAGAGTGTGGGTGGTCCGCCAGGCCTTTTGTGGGATTTGAACATATATATATACATACACTAATTCTCACTCGCTCTTTCATAAACTGTTCTCACTGCCTGACACAGCTCTTTGGGCCAAGTGTGATTTCACCAGGGCGGTCAGAAGGGGTTTCTAGGGCAACCTCACAGAGTCCTTGTTCTAAAAATGGCCGCCATGGTTACTTTGAAAGCCAACCCTGGCCTCTTGAACATGCACAGAAAAGAGCACGACTCGGGGAGGGGAGCTGGGCGGACTGGGTGAGGGGGAAACCGGGTTCTTTAATAGCTAGCACATGAGACATTGAAGGTTTCATACCCACCCAACCAGGAGTCATGGGAGGTGTGTGTGTGTGTGTGTGTGTGTGTGTGTGTGTGTGTGTGTGTGTGTGTGTGTGTGTGTGTGTGTGTGTGTGTGTGTGTGTGTGTGTGTGTGTGTCTAAACAGTAATATCCCTGTACTCAGTGCTTGGCTAAATTAAAAGGGCATTTTTGGCATAAGGGGCAGTTTTTGGTGCCCAGACGATTGGACGGGGAAAGGCGAAACTCATTACCTACCCATCTGTCAGAGAGTGAGGGAAAAAGAGCTGTGGGAATGTGGATGAAGGGAGGGGCGCATAACCGGGCTTGGAAGGCAGCAGAATTAGTGTTCATTGAAGCAAAGTGGAACATAACAGACTTTTCAAACAAGGACAATTCTTTTTTTCTTCGCCGCTGTTTATATTTTTGTTTCATGCGATGACACATTGTGAATTTTCTTTGTTAAAGCATTCCTGTTCATTTAGAAAAGTGAGGAAAACGCATGCAAAAGAAAGTGCAGCTGTTTTTATGATAGTGTGTGTGTGTACGTGTGTGTGTCTGAGGTTGATTTTACTTTGAGCTCTCACAGCCCCACATGTTTTTGATGTTCCCTTTCTTTCCCCTCTCTGGACTCAGCTTCTCTCTCATTCCCTCACTGTCCCTCACACACACACACACACACACACACACACACACACACACACACACACACACACACACACACACACACACACACACACACACACACACACACACACACACACACACACACACACACACACACACACACACACACACACACACACACAAGCCAGTATTGACAGCCATTGCTCATTTGTATGTTGTTAGGTTGGTGAGCTTTCCATTCTCGCCACAGCTGCGCCATGTAAACCTTTTTGTCTTGTTGAAGAGTGACGCAGAGTGTCTCTTCTTCCTCTCTGTCTCTCACATGGCTGTAAACATATAGACTTTGATCACAGCACATGCAAGTGGCTTCCATATTAGAGCCACACCCCTGCTTCTGAGAATAGTATTAACACACAGAATGCTCAGGACTTCATCTGCCAGCTGGCTGGAAGGGCTGAAAAGCTTATCTGTGAAGTTAAACATTTCCAGCCAACGTTTCTTAGTTATATATTACAATAAAAGAAAAAACATGGGTACTTTTGTTGTGATGCTCTTGCCGGCTGGCAAACATCCTCATTATAGGAGCTTTTCTTTTAAATTTGAATGTATAAATCCCTGTAACTCGGCTTAACTCACGTGGAGCTTGTTGTATTAACTGAAGTAGCCGTTTGTTGTTGCTCGCCTGTTTTCAGGATTACATAAAGACGACTTCATGGATTTTGGCAAAACTTGCGTGAGAGTTGGGCCCAGGGGGCAGGGAAGAACCAATAAAATGTTGGATCTAGATAAATGGTTGTATTGAATCACCATTTTTTCACCTTTAAAACTTAACCAGATGTGGCTTTTTTGATCTTGATGGATTACAATGAAGTGGGGGAAGGTGGATCATGTACCATAGAAGAAATATTGTAGATCCAGATTTTCACTTTTCTTTTCGATAATTTTTTTGTCCATTACAAGCAAACTAGATACATTTTCATAAAACATGGTAGGAGAGGAGACATTGCTGCCTATATACACATTTTTATTTATTTATTATAAATTTCTTCTTCCTAGCTGCAGCCATTTGCATGATACTCTTGTCTTCTTGGAATTTGGATTGGAGTTTAATTAGACTCCAAAGGAGATATGTGCTCCACTTAGTATTTAAACTAGTTTCCTAAGGCACTACTTTAGGGAGGCTGCAGAGGAGGAATATCTGCCCTCTATAAGCAGCTTCTTTTATTTCTCTATATGTCCTGAGGGCGAGGCCTACGCTAGAGCCAGTGGTGCTGACCCGGTTGTCTTCCTTCTCATTTTCTTGCTCACATGCATCTGCAGCATGTTGCCCATCAACCAGGAAGGAGAACTACTTTGACCTGACCTCTTTTTCATTGGCTTATGGACTCTGAACCCCCCCTATACCATATGAAATATTCAACAACCGCCCCTCCCCACCCACCTAATGCGGAGGTCTAGAAAACACTTTGATACCTGCATTAGTACATGCATGAAATCACAGCGATGCACGTGCTCAGCCCTTTGATAAACATATTTAGGATACGTATGTCTTTGCATGGTCGGCGTGCATTTCAGAGCTCTCTCCTGAGTGCATAAATGCATTCATAAGCTACTCTCTGGATCTCCTAACCACTCCCATATTAATAAATGCATGATCTCACGCTGCGGTTCGGCGTACGCACACCTCTTTCATATGCTCATCAGTGTGTGTGTTCTAGCCCACTGCCGGGGACCCCACCCTACTCATTCATATTCATTCTCGCATAATGACTAGCCGTACCTCCGGACAGCACAATCACGAGGAGATCAAACATAATATTCAAACAGAAGGCTGTATAATTCATGCTATAACAGCCTCGACTCTGCCTCAGCTCCTCCTGGAGCAGATCTACCATCTGAGTTCCTGCATCCCGCTTTCTTTGAGGTTCATTTACTGTTTCTGAGCCTCGTAACAGCTGGTTCTGATCATGCTCTCATGATAAGAAACCACGAGGCCTTGGGCAGGTGACTGTGACCGGTTCAATCTGTCTCAAAAGACTAGTCAGTCAGGTCTTGAGTGGGTTGAGATTTACAAAACTCCAGTTCAGTTTTGTGTTGGCTCTGAATGGCAGTTGGATAAATCATCAAAGATGACCGGTGTGAACCCAGCTATTAATTAACCGACTAAAAATAGCTTGGTTAGTTCATTGGTAAATGAATAAAAACATTAAGTATTAAGTAAATGCAAGGCCGCTACCAATGATTATTTTCATCATTTCCATCATATTTCTTGACAAATCAATCAGGTTTGTTCATTAAAATGTCACAAACTATTGAACGAGTCTGTTACAATTTCAGAACCCAGAGTGAAATCAGATATATAATATAATCAATATATATAAATATAATCAAATAGATTTGAGAGTCTAACACCGCTTCAGTTTTTTTTCTTGCTATGTTATTCAATGATTGACTGATCATCACATTTGTCCTTGATTGATCTGAGGTCATTGAAGTAAGGATATTCCTGCATACTTTGTGAAACTCTTTTAAAAGATCTTCCTCAAACAATAACTCTCCTTTTCTCTGTCGATCTTTCAGGTTTCCATCTCAGCGGTACGGTGACGGACCCCGCCACGCCCTCGTCCCCAGAACTCGCTTGCAGCGTAAGCGTAAGCTTCGACCGCTGCAAAATCACAGCAGTAACATGTACCTGCGGCAACAAAGACATCTTCTACTGCGCCCATGTAGTGGCGCTGTCACTTTACAGAGTACGGAAGCCCGAGCAGGTCAAACTGCACCTGCCCATCTCAGAAACCCTGTTCCAAATGAGCAGAGATCAGCTGCAGAAGTTCGTCCAGTATCTGATTTCAGTACACCACACCGAAGTTTTGCCCACTGCACAGAAGCTGGCTGATGAGATTCTGTCCCAGAACTCTGAGATCAACCAGGTCCACGGTGAGGGAACGATTGTCTGTGTGTGTGTGTGTGTGTGTGTGTGTGTGTGTGTGTGTGTGTGTGTGTGTGTGTGTGTGTGTGTGTGTGTGTGTGTGTGTTTGTGTGGATGTGTGTGTTCCTGTTCTGTAGATGAGTGTGAACATTGACTGTGTGATGAAGGTAAAGTGTGGCACGATCAATGTTACTCATTAGTGAGATCCAGACTGTAAAGGAGAGGCGGTGTGCATCTGATCAACACTATAGACCTGTTATTTACCTCTGAGAGACGATAAAAAGGCAGAGACTAAGAGGTTAGCAGGGAAATAAAGAAAGATGCACGTCTCAAGTTATTGATGTTTTACTTGCTGCTTGCTATAATAAAGGAGGTAGAAATTGAAAGTCAAACAGTAAGAGAACACAGGCACAGCTTTAGAAAGCCCATGTGTTATTATCAGACACACCACAAAAAGAAGGAAGGAGCTGAAGTCTGAAATAGAGAACACAGGAAACAAAGTTTGGAGTTTGAAAAGACTGAATAAAAGGGAGGCAAAGAAGAAAGAGATGAGAGAGATGGACAGAACTATAGTGAGACTGATGGGAATGGAGGACAAAAATAAATAAGCAACACAGAGAACAAGAGTGCTTCATCACCAGAGTGCTGTGATGAAGAGGGATTTTTTCACCACCCATTGATTTGTTGTTCTTCCATCAATAGTTCGAAACACACACACACACACACACACACACACACACACACACACACACACACACACACACACACACACACACACACACACACACACACACACACACACACACACACACACACACACACACACACACACACAAATCACTTGTAGTACAGCTTCTAAGTCAGTGGTTCTTAACCTTGTTGGAGGTACCGAACCCTGCCGGTTTCATATGCTCACTCACCGAACCCTTCTTTAATAAAAAAATTTGAAAAAAAGTTTCAAATATAAAACATAAGTATATGTTTTACTGGTGTATTTAATGAATTGTGCATTAATGTCACCTTTTTCAAAGAACAAAACCAAGACAGGGCATGAACTCACATGAAATTACCTACCTGCAAATCATTGACTTCTGCTGTTGTTATTGAGAGACCAGTCTAGATATGCGTGGCTTCACCTTGGCAAGTGCCACTCTTATGTCATTTTCACAGCAGTCTTTTTCTTTTGTTTTCCATGCAGCTTAAGGAAGTATTCCTTTATTTCTACCAGTGCGAGACTAGAGTTGCTCAACTTGACATTGCAAATCCTGCAGAATGCTGAGTGCGCAAAATCCCATCTAGCATAGGTAGGCTAATCGATGTAGCGTGATCACCTGCAGCCTGTGATGGCTAAGGGGGGCGTGTCATCACAAATTGACAGGTTGTGTCAAACGTACACAGTGATTCGTGTATGTTCGGTCAAAACACCCAACACTTCGTATCAGGTGTTTTGTCTTGACCTCCGTCTCCGCCGAACCCCTAAGACCGACTCACCGAACCCGTAGGGTTTGATCGAACCCAGGTTGGGAACCACCACTCTAAGTGAATCACCCCAAACATGAACATAAAGAACACATCGAAAGTTCTCTAAAGAACATCCGAAAAGTAGGAAAATTATTATATACAGTGCGCATTCACGCAACAACGATTGCAACTCCACCTCATCGCGGATTTTTAGTAGGCAGTCTGATACCGTACTCTCATTCTATTGGCTGACGGCATCCGGAAATGCGCTCTGTTACGTCAGTGTCAGACTTTTGTGTGACACAAAAGTGCTTTAATCAGTCTATCAGAGTGTGGGAAAAGATAAAAGGTGGTTTTAATATCAGTATGGGGAGGGTTCATAAATGTAATATGTGTTCAGAATACCTACCATAGTATGGATGGTGTTAATAAAAGAACTACATGCCACAGTGATGTTGTTCAAAATTAAATAAACCTTGCTCACAATGTTAGCGTCATGATGAAACTGAAACATTGTTCTGAAACATTGAAATGATCACGTGACATATAATGTGAATGTAGCATGCTACTGTTAAGAGTGTGTGACATTTAACACTTTTATAGCCACTGTTGAAATAGGACTACAATAATTATTTATTATAAGTAAAGCTAACAATAATGGTATACCATGTCAACAAAAATTGATATGTGGTCATTTCTAAAGTACCGAGGTTATTCTTTTTGTTTTCCACTAATAATTCAGAGCTGAATAATAACAGTTTTAGTAACTGGAACTAAAGAATCTTTTTGCCTTATTGGAGTTTTCCTTCACCACTTTATCCGCTGTTGCCGGTCGCGGGGGGCTGGAGCCTATCCCAGCTGGCTTAGGTCGTGAGGCTAGGGAAACTCCAGGCGCGATGCCAGTGAAACGCAGAGCCACATACGCACACACTCATACCTATGGGCAATTTGTAACAAGCAATTAACCTGAAGCGCATGTTTTTGGAGGTGGGAGGAAGCCGGAGAACCCGGAGAGAACCCACGCAGACACGGGGAGAACATGCAGTGGGTAGCAACAGCGCTACCCACTGCACCACCATGCCGCCCACTGAAAAAAATGTCCTAAACAATTCAGTTGTTTCCAGAAAGCTAACGGTTGTGTTTTCATATTCATGATCATTAATAAACTCCATCAGTAGTGCAGAAAAACAATTTACAATCTCTGCACTTTTGATTTATTGTTCTAGTTCAGGTTAGGACAAGGTTTTAACAAGAACCAAAACAGTCACAGACTGCAACTTCTCGTGACACCCCTGAATTCAAAATTTTACCCTGACCTACTGTACTTGCGTAGGTCAAAGATCCAAGCTACCTACTTTCATAGATCAAATCACTAGCTTTGATCTACGGTCCTTACCCTGGACTTCTCCCTCATCCTTCTGTCTTATCCAGTTCCTGAGTTTACAAAAGTTAAAATTTGACCTTGACCTAGTTTTCTCAAGGTCAAGGTTATCATCTCATTTTCATCCCCTTTGCCGCCCGACTAATGTGGTTTGTCTTTCATCTTTCCATCTGCAACAGTTGTGAAGATATTTGGTGGACTAACAGACGAACGGACGAAAACACGAACACTGACAATTACAATACATCAATACATTTGAAGTGGGATGTAATAATAATAACAATAATGGTCAGACATACATTGGTTAAGGGGGAAGCCTGATCTTAACCAAATCCAAGTTAACCTAAGCTTTGGCCCCTAGATAAAGCTAATAGGCGACCTCTGACCCTGGTTAGAGGGCACACATTAATTTGGGACGAGGAGCCCTGTATAGAACACACCTGTGTCATTTCATTGTGACCTCTGTTAATGTTGTTTTGCATCATTCCCTCCAAATAAACCAATTAGTAAATATCAAGAGATGGCAAATGTATGTAAAACACATGTATGTGTATGTTTAGGGGCCCCGGACCCCACAGCAGGAGCCAGTGTGGATGATGAGAACTGCTGGCATCTGGATGAGGAGCAGGTCCAGGAGCAGGTGAAGCTCTTCCTGTCACAGGGAGGATACCACGGCTCGGGCAAGCAGCTCAACCTCCTCTTCAGCAAGGCGAGAACACACACACACACCACACCAGCTGCAACCACCTGGACCACAAACTTACATCACATGCGGCCTGTGTAGGTTTACCTCTCTACCTTTATGTGCACTTTTATGTTTACAAGAAATGTAGTTTCAGCTCTCTGGTCCTCTCCTCTGTATCCCATTAATAAAGATCTTTCTTGTTTTTCTCTGGTGCACTAACCTCTTATATTCCCGACATGAAAAGAGGCCACTTTTGTTCAAAGCAATGCCAGACAAAGCAGCGCACATATATTAAAAGGTGCCACCGCTTAGTAGCTGAGGCCGATCTCAGAGAGAGAATGTACGATAAAGGGAATGAAGGTGATGTAGATGGAGGAGAAGCTTGCACTCTATTCTCCTTTATGTAAGTTTCTGAGATATGTGCACTTGTCTCTGTGGTCTGGTGTCGCAGTGGCCGAGCTCTGCCATTTTTAATGTAGTGTGCGTTAACTGAAGACTACATGTCAAGGCTGTTATCATGAAGCTTCTCCAATGTGTCTCGGCTTTGTGCTCTTTATGTTATATCCGTCCTAGAACACACACTCACCGCCAGCCACATATATGTTCTTCCAGTAAAGCATACCGAGCTGCCCTTGTATGACGAACACACATATATGTGTGTGTGTGTGTGTGTGTGTGTGTGTGTGTGTGGGTGTTTGCACCTTTTTAATGGTGTCTATTTGTGAAAAAATGTTCTCACTACTCCTGCCAGTGAGACAACAAAAGGGTGATGTGTGTGCCTCTGTGTGCACACATGAAAGTACTTGATGCACTGTGTGTGTGTGTGTGTGTGTGTATGTGTGCGCACGCGCGCGCGTGCATGTTCTTCCTCACAAGACTAAAAAGAAGAAAAAATGGATGTTACTTCACCAAAGGTGAATAAAAGAAATGGTTAAAACACTGACAGTTTGCTTTCTAAATGGAAGTTTTTCTACACAATTTTTTATATTTAAAATCATGATTATCTCTGCCTCGGTGGTAGTTTTGGTTTTTTTTATTGGCATAGATTTGTTGTTGTTTGTTTGTTTGTAGGATTACTCAAAGGGTGTGTTTCACAAAGCAGATTTAGTGGAAACCCTGGATATGTTAACCCTGAAATCAGAGAAAACCAGGGTTTCTGGTTTCACAAAGGGAGGGAACTTAACCCAGAGTCAGAGGAGTAACCGTGGCTTGTTTCATGAAGGGAGGTAAACTGAACCTCTGGGTTTGTTACCGCAGTAACAGACTCTCTGAAGCTAAGCTGGTGGGGAGCAGGTTTTATTCCACTAACCCAGGGTTTCATCTGACTCCACCCCCTGTCACCGCAGATGGCACGGCTTCATTTCCTGGTTCGGACGGAGAGTTTTAGTGTCGTTTGTTTTTTCAAAAAAAAAACCCTCCATATTTTAGAGGTATTTTAGATGCAAACGTAGCATGTCTGTTTGACGAGGATCCCATTGGTGAAAGTTCATCATTAACTCACAGAGAAATGAATATTATTGTCCCGGATTCAGATGTCCCGTTATATCCAGACATTTATCTTTATGATCGGTACCAGTTCACGTCCCGATCCACCACACACATCCGCGACCTGATCCATCCTCACATCTGCAGCAGAACAAAACAGTCATGCTCCCACATTCTAGCAGGTATTGTGTGTAGCGCTACGTTTAGTTTTTATTTTTTCTTTACAAACGGTAGTTTTTTTATATAATGTGGGAGATCAGCTCAGTGGGCCTTGCCTTGAAATGGCTTTTACTCCAGTTTGTCAATTTCACTGGAGATAAACTCATCAGAATCATCAAGGAGGAGTTCCACAGAATTGCAGGTGAATGATGTAGAAATCTGATCAATTAATTTGAAATTATATTCTCTTAATGACATTGTGCTGAAACCTCAGACTTGGATTAGTAACTATATTTTATTTTTGGATTTGCAAATGTAATTGGCTGCATAGATGGCACCCACATTCCCATCTGGTACAGTAGACTGAGTACTGTTTAAACACAGGTAAACTAAAATCAGTCCAGATCATGTGTGATGCTGCAGCATACATTTCTGATGTGAAGCCAAAGTGCTCTGGGTCGCTTCCTGGCTCATGGATGTATGATGATTCTTACCTGAGCAGCAGACTGTAACGTGGTCAGTAGCCTAAAGATTAACACAATAATTCACTTGTCTCCGTCCTTTAATCCACTATATTGAATCCACAATACATTACAGGAGAGTTTGATGGTGTTTATCTGGAGGACATTGGTTACCCAGGCCCCAACAGAACTTCAACTGGATTCACTGCAGGACAAGAGGCTGGTTGGAGATGACCATAGGCTTGCTGAAAGCCTGTTTCCAGGGCTTACGTCACCTCAGGATTATTCCTGAGAGAGCCTGTAATATAATTGTGAGAAGTACAGAGAAGGCCAAACGGAGCTGCATTGTGTTTTTGTAGATCTGGAGAAAGCTTATGACAGGGTGTCTAGAGAGGAACTGTGGTATTGTATGAGGAAGTCTGGAGTGGCAGAAAAGTATGTTAGAGCGGTCAGTCAGTCACTCATCTTCAGATAACCACCGCCGCAGCGGGTCACGGGGAGTCAGAGCCTATCTCGGCGGCAGAGGGCATGAGGCGGGGGACACTCCAGGCACGACGCCAGTGCACCGCAGATGATAGAGCGGTGCAGGACATTTATGAGGACTGTAAGACAGTGGTGAGGTGTGCTGTAGGTGTGACAGAGGAGTTCAGGGTGGAGGTGGGACTGCATCAGGGATCAGCTCTGAGCCCCTTCTTGTTTACTATGGTGATGGACAGGCTGACAGACGAGGTTAGACAGGAATCTCCATGGACCATGATGTTTGCAGATTGCATTGTAATCTGCAGTGAAAGCAGGGAACAGATGGAGGAGAAGCTGTACAGGTGGAGGTTTGTCCTGGAAAGGAGAGGAATGAAGGATAGCCGCAGTAAGACAGAGTACATGTGTGTGAATGAGAGGGACCCAAGTGGAAGAGTGAGGTTACAGGGAGAAGAGATCAAGAAGATGGAGGATTTTAAGTACTTAGGGTCAACAGTCCAGAGTATGGAGAGTCTGGAAAAGAGGTGAAGAAGCATGTAAAGGCAGGATGGAACGGGTGGAGCAAAGTGTCAGGTGTAATGTGTGATAGAGGAGTTTCAGCTAAAATCAAAGGAAAGGTGTACAAAACTGTTGTGAGACCAGCGATGTTGTTTGGTCTAGAGACAGTGTCACTGAGGAAAAGACAGGAGACAGAGCTGGAGGTAGCAGAGATGAAGATGCTGAGGTTCTCTTTGGGAGTGACCAGGAAGGATAGGATCAGGAATGAGTACATCAGAGGGACAGCACATGTTAGAGGTTTTGGAGATAAAGTCAGAGAGGCCAAACTGAGATGGTTTGGACATGTCCAGAGGAGAGATAGTGAATATATTGGTAGAAGGATGCTGGGTTTTGAACTGCCAGGCAGGAGGCCTAGAGGAAGATCAAAGGAGGTTTATGGATATAATGAAAGACATGAAGGTAGTTGGTGTGAGAGAAGAGGATGCAAAGGACAGGGTTAGATGGAGGCAATTGATTTGCTGTGGCGACCCCTGAAGGGAAAAGCCGAAAGGAAAAGAAGAAGAATTTAATTTAGCATCAGGTACTGAGAGGAAGTGAAACAGCTGTTGTGTCTGTATCCAAAGTTTTGTACAACCACAGCCACAACTATTACGACTACCACTATTATTATTATTTCATACAAATGGACAAGGTACATTTCTATTTATATATATATATTCTATTTATACCTATGATTATTTTTTTCCAATATGAAAACACACACAGACCTTGGATCTGTTTAACTGGGTGAACCAGTTGCCCGTCTCGGGTAAATACTTCATGCACAAGTTGGTAACATTTTGATGTAAGTGTGTGCCCTCAAGGTTTTCTCATTGTTGAAAAAAGTACCACTCTACATTTAGCTGGTTTCACCTCCAAGGCCATGCCCACATTTCCACATTGCATCATATGGTGGTAGATACAGGTATACCTTGGCTTACGTCGTTCCAGGACACGCTAAGTGAGTTGAAAAATGACTTAAGTTGAATCAATTTTTCACCAGGCTAAATTTAAAATATCCATTCCAGTTCCGTACCTTATTTTTTTAATGCATTTTGAGTAATATATGGTTAATACAAATCTATTTTAAGCTTAAAAACATTCCCTCATTCAACTTCTCAACTGCTTCTTCCACTTTTGCGGGTCACGGGCGTCACTGGAATTTCTCCCGGCTGATTATGGGCGAGAGACAGCGAGGGGACACTCCGAGCGCGACACCAGTGCACTGCAGAGCCACATGAAAGACAAACAACCACTCAATCTGTTTGGGAAAAAGCCGGTTTTCTTCACTGATTTTCTGTAACGCATTAGAAAATTCCACTGCTGCTTGTTTATCAGCTGATGCCCTGTCACCTTCAGTTTTAACGTCTTCGTTCCTTAAATGTCATGTATCATCCTTAACTTGCCTTGAACTCTACATCTTTCTCATCTGGGTATTTTATCTGCAGGTCTTCAAACAAAGAAAACACCTTCTTTTGAATGATTTCTTGACTAATACAAGCATGCTGACGATTCAAATAATCAATTTCCTCAAAGATTTTGCCTCTTTTCTTATTGTTGATGGTATTCTTCATCTCTGGGGCTTCATATTTGACATGTGCTAAAACCTTGTCCTTATTATTTACAATTGTTAATACAGTTGTCCGACTCATCCCAAAAGGGCAATCTCTACCACTTTTTTTTTTTTAAAACCTTTTTCATTGCCTTTTATCATAGCCAATGAAGGGCCATAAAGGGGCCATATTTTGCAGAGGGTCCAAGCATTTACCAAAAATTGATGCATTTGATCAATCTTCAATGAGGTAAAAATATTTTTCACCCAGCAGTTTTGCTCTAATTAAATAAATTCTGCAGTCTCACTCAAACCCACTGTGTACATCAAAAAAGCTGAGGAAGTAAAAAAAAAACAAAAAACAGGATGCATTGAAAAAAAATAAGAATAATAATATAGATCAGAGGAAAGATTTTAATCATAAAGATTTTCGAGTCTATCGCACGGCAAGATGCACTACTACTACTATTACTAGAAGGATGCTGAGTTTTGAACTGCCAGGCAGGAGGCCTAGAGGAAGACCAAAGAGGAGGTTTATGGATGTGGTGAAAGAGGACAAGAAGGTAGTTGGTGTGAGAGAAGAGGATGCAAAGGACAGGGTTAGATGGAGGCAATTGATTCGCTGTGGCGACCCCTGAAGGGAAAAGCTGAAAGGAAAAGAAGAAGAAGTTCTTCATACTATTAGAGGAGAACAATATATGGTACATTTAACAATAATGTTTACTATGACTATGAACAACACATGTGTATCATGTGACTAAAATATGATAAACATGTTTTAGAAAATAAAACTTGGAACGTCTAACAGCTATTATAATCAGTACAGTGCCGCAGCTATTGATGTAAGAACTGAAGCAGTTTTGGCTATTATCAAGGAAACCATGCAAAATGGCTATAATATTGGAATATGAGCAAGTATGAATGTTCTTCTTGTGAACTATTTTTATAACATGAATATGCCAATTTAGTCTTTTATTTAATTAGAATTAAAAAAATTAAATATCATTGTTTAACAGATGTTGATACAGATGAAAGCACATTTATATTTGTGTGAAGATTACGTTGGGGATTGCTGTACAATATCAAACATAATGAGGATGAGGAGGTATACCCATGAGATGATGCAAAATTCTGACCTGTGTGAACAATGTTTTTATACTTCATTCTCAGCTGCTGCCATGTGCACTTCTCCCCCCGCTGGATTGTGGCTAAATAAAATAATCATTCAAACCATTTTCCTCTTGTAATTTTATCATGATTACAATGGACTACATTTCAACTAATGCATTGACTCTCATGTCATCACTCTCTTCTTTGCAGCCACAGCGCTGTTCCTCTTTTTTCCAAAATTTTACCCAAAGTCTTCATGTGCATAGAATAATGTCTTATTAGAGTTATGTCGCACCTGCTGAATTGTGCAATCAATATACACTGAGTTGATGAAACTAACTTTGAACGGCCTTTGTGAAACCTCAAACCCTGGGTTTACAGGTTCAGAGTTAGTCAACCCAGAGCTACATGTTTTACTGTGGGTTTATTAACCCTGCTTTGTGAAACAGACTCATTAAAAGTGAAAAGTTAAAAGTGGAATTTGACATTTTTTTTAAGCAGACGTGTTATACAGCCCAAGGAGCAATCCGGATCCAGAGGATCATCCTCTGGATTCAGAGTTTTTTATGTTCTTATATGACACCTTCTTAACTTTGAGATACTAAATAATAATAATATTATTATTATTATTATTTAATAATAACTATTGGGAACCCGTGGAAATTCCACGATAAAACAATAATAGCAGACTTCATATGAAACATGACATGAACGAATAGCTACCTTGTTCTATGGAGCAAGATAGATAGTAAATAATGACTGGGAATGGCATTAATCGATTAATTTATTTATTTGATAACTAGTAACAGACACCTTTGGTTGATAGCGTACTTATTGTATACCCCACCTTACTTTTTCTTGGTGATTTTTCTTTTGTGCTTGGCATTCATTGGCTCTGGCTAAGTAGTACTTTTTGTGACGCAATCCTTTCCTCTCTTTTAGTCGGAGTTTCACTCAGAATTCGTTGCCGTTTTCTGTCTCGTTCCTGCTCTTTGGACTCTCTACTCAAAAACATGAAAATTGTTGGAACAGTTATGACACTCTAAAATTATGTTAACTGGGAAGTCCATGAATAGTTAGTTCTTCTCCTAACATAGCAGAGGCCTTACGCCATGTTGTTCACGTGATTCCTTCTGACAGATGCGCCGTGACTGGTTGGGTGCTTGATTGACAGGTAACGGGTGGAGTTGGTGACAAGCGTGAGACTTTTTCACATGGGCCTATTCAAATACAGTATATAGGTGGGGAGATAATAATAATAATACAGGCTCACCTGAGGGACCAGACTGCTGCTGCGAGTACAAGTGGCGAAATTTGATTAATTTGAAATTTGATTAATAATTTAAGAGTTACTGAGCTACATCCTGAAGAAAACCACTGTCAAAATATTTCTGAAGAACTATCAAATTATTAACATGGTACAAAATTCCAATGGTGAACTTTCAAGAGTCATATTATGGGAGTTAAACGATGGCCTTTTATTCACAATGATATGATGGAGTCGACTCAGTAGAGGTTCAGGCTCTTTGGTTTTCACCTAGTTTCTATTCATCTTTTACATTCCTCTGATTCTGTTTCTTTCTTACTGTTAACATCAAATAATGACCAGTATCCAAATTTTCATTTCACTCATACTGAAGCTGTTCAGCCTTCAAATACAGTACATCTGTTTATGTTGTATGTAAGTGACTCTAGATTTGAAGTGTATTCTTCAGTGAGCGATAAATTATTCACAAGGCATAAAATGCCTTTGAAAACTACTTGATCTTTCTAGTCAAAGTTTGAACAAAAGAAGAAAAAAAACAAGGGCATGGGCATTAAGTATGAGGGCAATACCGATTAGACAGAAGAGTGAGAGTGTAGGCTGCATACTTTCAGCTCGGAGGGTAAATACTGGACACCACCCTTTTTGTTGCACACTGCCCTTTGAAAACAAGTAAACCAAATGGCTATCTGAGGCGTTTTGCAGCTAACATGGATTTCTTTAGAAAGATTTTTTTTTTCTTTTTGAATCCAATTCACCTTAAATCATCCCCATAGGGACAGTTGTGCACTGCAGCTCCGCAGCAGTTGAAACACAACAGCATTGAAAAAGATGCAGATGGATCTTAAAAACTTTGTGATGAATTCTTGATGAGGGGATATGAAGAAATTATCAACTTATAAATTATTATAACTTTCTGAAAAGACACAATGTGCAAAAGCATTAAAGCAGTTTGAATGTTTTTGAGGCTTTTCACAATCATCATGGAACTGCTTTCCTGTGTCATTTTGTGTAATGTCCAGTGTCTCTAAGTTGTGTGTGTGTGTGTGTGTGTGTGTGTGTGTGTGTGTGTGTGTGTGTGTGTGTGTGTGTGTGCGCGGGCCTTACTTAACCGTCCTCGTCTCTCTACCTACAGGTTAGGGAGATGCTGAAGATGCGTGACTCCAACGGAGCGAGGATGCTAACACTGATCACAGAACAGTTCATGGCTGACCCCCGGCTGGCGCTTTGGAGACAGCAGGGCACCAGCATGACCGACAAGTACAGACAGCTCTGGGACGAGCTAGGTGAGAGTGGAAAACACTCCACACAAACACACACAGACACACACGCATCCACCGACTGTCCCACAAATGTGCATGGAGATAGACACACACCACACACACGTTTGTCCTGTTTATTTGTTACCCAAGATGGTTACACTCTCTTTACTGATACAAAGTTGACAGCTCAACAGGACCATCTATGTGGATTGTAAGTGATTTGATGCAGCCACATGATCTCCGTCTTGTTCTCAAACATTTCACGTGGTTTTGCCACTTTGTCGGAATGTGTCGTTCTTCTGACAGACGCACAGAAAAACACTGCCTTGCCAACCACCAAACCGAGGAGCCCGTCACCACGACAGCAGCGTCGTCGTCTCTCGCTATTTGTTGTCGTTGACGATGCCGCAGTGTTTGTTGATGATGATGTTCGTTTTCTCCCTTTGGTCTTATTCTGTACTTTGTGAGGACAGCACAGTGATTTCATCTGTTTCAATCCCATGTATTTTTTGGAGTGTGTGTTGGGTTTCTTTGAAGTCCACACTTCAAACCCTTCTTCCCTAGTCCTTATCACTCCCTCAATGTGTGGTGAATTCTGCCTCTTGGCATCTCTCTCTCTCTCTTTCTCTTTCTCTCTCTCTCGCTCTCTCTCTTTTGTCTTTCTCCTCTTTGAGCAGCAGCTACTCCTCTCCTCCAGACACAAAGCCAAGCCTCATTCGCTCATCCTCGCCCGCGTCTCCTCATCCGTATCATCTCTGCTCCTCTTCTCCTTGTTGTCTGCTCTCCGTCTGTTCTGCACCTGGCTTCTCTTTGTGTTTCTTCACGTTCCCACTCCGTCCTTGTCTTCGTCCTTCCTCACCAAACTCTTCTTTGCCTTTTGCACACGCGCATACGTACGTACATCATGACCGTGCGCACTCGCCCAAACAGTGGAGTCTACAGTACTTATCTTCAGCAGTCTTGAGAGCAGAAACCCTGAATGCGCCTGCATCTCCAGGGACGTAGCCACTTTTCATATTCTGTTTGTTCCAATTTACTCCAAAATGATGTGTGCGCAGTCAGCGTTGCCTGGGGACTAGTTAAGTTCTCTGTTGTCACAGACTTTTGTATTCCAGTGCAAGATGGAGGTAGCATATAAAATGTGCACCAAAAGAAAAAGACTGTTATGAATGCTGCACATCTTAGAAAACTGCCTCCAGCTTTCAGTCTTGCGTGATAACTGTATTAAGGATTCTTTTTTTTAAAGCAGCATTGTATGACTACTTTCTTGCATCATGGTCACACTTCTGCTAGTGAAGCAGCTAACTGAAGTTTGTTTTGATTTGTTTAAGTTGTTTGTGTGTTTATGTGTGTGTGTCCAGGTGCCCTATGGATGTGCATCGTACTTAACCCCCACTGCAAACCGGAGCAGAAGTCATCATGGTTGCGCCAGCTGCGCAGATGGAACAGTGTGGACGTCTGCCCCTGGGAGGATGGTAACCACAGCAACGAGCTGCCAAACCTCACCCACTCACTGCCTCAGGGTGCCCATGGCAACCAAGGTCAGAGACTGATAAGTTTTGTATGTCAGTCAATAACATACTTAGTTTTTAATAATGCATGTCACGTTTGAGACGTTCTACAGCGATAGATGTGTGCAGGGAAGCCCTTGATTAACACTGGTAGAACATTCCTGTTCATCCAAAGCATCAGTCACTGCCTGATCAGAAATATTCAACACAGCCCCCTCACTCTAAAGGTTTTCATGCTCTATTACACCGTGGCTTTCTTGATTAAAGCCCCTGTGCAGATTTTTATGCCTTGTCGAAGAAGGTATTTGTGTTTTTATTATTACTATCATTATTATTACATCCCACTTCAAAGCGGCGATGTTATTGTCAGCGTTTGTGTGTTCGTCCGTTTGTCCGTCTATTAGTACGTCCACCAAATATCTTCACAACCGTTGCAGATAGAAAGATGGAACAAAAAGCACATTACTCGGGCGGCAAAGGGGATGAAAATGAGATGATGACCTTGACCTTGAGAAAACTAGGTCAAGGTCAACATTTCAACTTTTGTACACTCAGGAACCGGATAAGATAGAAAGACTAGGGAGAAGGCCAGTGTGAGTAAAACCGTAGATCAAAGCTAGTGAATTGATCTATGAAAATAATTCAGGGGTGTCGCTGTGACTGCAATGGTACTAGTTATTTTTATTATTATGTTTGTCTTCAAAACACTTTTATCAGTAGATATTAAAGCACAGGGGTATTTATGGTAAAAATGAGCACCTGTATGACTGAGCATGTCATTCCTAGCTGCCTTCTTCTTACCACATGCAGGGTATTTAAATCGTGTCACACCTCTTCCTCACTTCTATCCTCCTCCTCCTCCTCCTCTTCCTGTAGAGCTGCGCCCCCACAGGACTGTGTTCACGCGAGCAATCGAGGCCTGCGACCTGCACTGGCAGGACCGACACCTCCAGCACATCATCGCCAGTGACCTCTATGCCAACTATTGTTACCATGACAACCAGGAGGGCTCCCTCTTTGACTCTCGTGGCTGGCCCTTGTGGCACGGTGAGTGTGAGTGTAAGAGAGAGAGAGCCCATCTGTCATGTTAGTTACTCATACACTCTAAGTTGGGTTGTGAAGGCAGCCAGCGGAAGACTGTCGGAGTTAAAACATTCCCTCCCCCCTCAGAACACGTCCCAACGGCGTGCGCCAGGGTGGATGCCCTGCGGTCACACGGTTACCCAAGGGAAGCACTCCGATTGGCCATCGCCGTGGTGAACACGCTACGACGGCAGCAGCAGAGGCAACTGGAACACTTCCGCCGGCACAAAAAAGGTGAAGTTGGTTTTTGCTGGTTATGGTTCATAAGTTTTAGTATAATTTGTACGGCCAAAGAGCAAAGCTGTTACACATCAAAGCACCGTCACGTATGTCACATGATTCTAATTCTGAATTTAAGTTAAATAATGTTTGATCAAGAAAAACAAAGCAGTTAAAAAAAAACTATATTTGATCATTTTGACATTGTGTCATTCGGTCTCACTGTTTCCATCCCTTCTGTCTTGTCTCAGAGTTGCTCCATAAAGGCCACACCTCCATAACCAACATGGAGGGTTGGGTGGGACACCCCCTGGATCCCATCGGTACCCTGTTCAGCACCCTTACCGAGTCGGGACGAGTGGGAGAGGAAGGGTCCAACACCTGCTTAGATCTCTCAGGTGCTGCTGACTTAGACGGACCAGCATGCAGTTCTGCTGCTGTGACGTATGATTTGTGTCTGATATGTAAAATGCAAGGCTATAATCCTGAAAGTACACAATAATTTCCATATGCTTACATTTTCCAACTCTCACAACCCAGTTTTTACTCCACTAGAGCGACTTTGTAGCTGCAGAACAGGAGATATATTTAATTTTAGTTTTCCTTATCCTGCATTAAATGGCAGATGTTAGAAAGAAAGCACAAATCCCCTTTGTCTTATCATCGCTCCTCATATTCTTCTTCCGATTCTCTGCTACCTACGCTCTGGGATAGCTCTGTCCCTCATTGCCTCCTCTGCTCACAGAAATAGCCCTCTCCTCCTCCTCCTCCTCCGAGGAGAGCAAAGAAGCGATCCTAAACTTTATTTTTGGGTTGGTCTCTGGGTTCAGGCCTTTACTGCGTGACTAACACAGCGGTATTCTATAGGAGACAGACGCGTCCAGAGTCCAAAAAAACCTCAGAAAAGAACACAGGCTGGTTGACTCTTCATGTGAACTGGCCTCCTTTGTTTCGGCTCCTTCTCTCCTCCCCTCACCCTCTCCTGTCTCCTCTTTTTTCCAGACTGTTCCAGCGTGGTTAGCCGAGCGGAGCTCCAACGAATGCCTGTGCAGCGACTACTAGGAGACGGCGAATCTTACATGGCGCTGGCCGTGGAGACGGCCCTCATAGGCTTAGGTCAGCAACGGGTTATGCCTGACGGGCTTTACGCTCAAGAGAAGGTGTGTCGCAACGAAGAGCAGCTATTGGCCAAGCTGCAAGAAGTGGAACTGGACGACTCTCTGGTCAAAATCTTCCGTAAACAGGCCGTCTTTCTGTTGGAGGGTAAGAGAGCTAACAGATTACATTTCACCGTTATTGTCCCTTTATTTGACGACACCTCCCAGCAGTCCCCTGAGCTGCTACATATACAGACATGTAGATCCACACACACACCTCTGTTTTTTCTCTCCTCTCTTCCCACGCACCAAGAACCTACACATTCTTACTCAAATAGGAAAAACACATTGGACTCTGTGTCACTATTTATTATCCTTTCATTTGGTGGTGCAAATAGAGGCTGAGCTGCCCAGGGCCAGACCAAAATGAGCTCTTTACACAGTAACACCAGGGGTATTGTGTCAGCACACACATGCGTGCTCACACAACAGCGTGTACATTTACTGGGCTTGGACTGTGTCTGGAGCAGAATGTGGTTTGGTTATGGGAAAGGCAGGAGGGGAGGGAGGGGTGGAAGCACATCCTGTAGTGCAGGCAGACTCGCTTCCTTCCCCACCCCAAACCCCAGCGCGGCCTCGGCCCCAGCGTGACCACCCACCTCAGGCTCCGCTGCTAATAGAGCGCCAGGCTCCGAGGCCTCCACAGGCACCCGAACCCTGCAGCCATGCCACCGTGTGATGTGGTCTGCGGTTTAAGGAGCCTGTTGGGGTTTAAAATAACCCACCAGAGACAAGTGGAATTGCAGGAAGAGGAGGGAGTGAGGGTGGGAGGGGGGGGAAGCAGCCAGAGAGTGTGAGGCCAAGTCGGCACACATGACCATATGGTTCTTGACGTCACGGTGTGCTTTAACGCCATGTGGCTTTGCCTCTGTCTGGGTAGGAGGGGGATGAACCAGATAAATTACTCCTCATCGAGCGTAAAAAAACATGACAGTAATATTTTTGATGTTTATTTATTCTGTCCATGCAAACACATTTCAGCGACACGTAGTAAAATGTACCAACAGATAACGGCTTTGTATGGTTTGTTCCATCAATAAAACCAGACCCCCTTTTGTGTGTGTGTGTGTGTGTGTGTTTGTTCGTTTATTTGAGCAGCTGGTCCGTACTCTGGCCTTGGAGAGATCATCCACAGAGAGAGTGTTCCCATGCACACCTTTGCCCGCTATCTCTTTACTTCTCTCCTACCTCACGACGCTGAACTGGCGTACAAAATTGCACTGAGAGCCATGAGGTAGGTGCTTTTTGTTTCTTCTTTTAAGTGTATGTACGTTTCTGTACTTATATCAAACCTTGTGAATCGATTTTCTCATAGATTTTTATTGGTAGAATTAAAAGTAGGTCAAGAAAATACTTTCCAAGTTTGGACCAATGGAGCCTTAATAACACAGGAATAGAAAACTCTTAGATAGAAGATGGTTGCTCACAAGATATGTCTTGTTATGTTGACCTTATTGTCAACTTGATTGCGATCATCTGACTGTGAGTAGACTCTGTATGGCTTGTTTTTGAAGCTTCTGCATACTCCAAAACTCGTAAAACTATTTACTGTGATGCCTTCAAATAAAAGAACTTCCTGGAACATAACAGGACAGTGTAGAGCGAGCTACAGCCAGGTGGAAGCTCTCCTGAAGCTTTAAAGTCCGTCTGAATCACAGGTATTATCAGAGGACTTTAGAGATGCAAGGATGGTGAAAACACACCGCTTTTTGTCTGTGTTTACTTGTGCGTCTGACTGTGCATTTTCTAAGCGATCTCTTCACATTAAGCCCCTGTGTGTATTCATCTGTGGACAATGTGTACATGTGTGTGTCTGGTAATCAGTCTGCGCTGCAGTGTTTTGATGTTGTAACTAGTGGGAGCTGGATCAGTGAATATTAATTACATAAATGAGGGCGTAATTAGTGTGGCTGTAAGGAAGAGGAAACACACACACACACACACACACACACACACACACACACGGCCAACAGGGAGAGGGCAGAGTGTGGAGGATGTTTGTTTTGTTGTACAAAGCGAGGCTTCTCGGAGTCCATCGCTGAGAAAACTGGCAAATGATTAGTGAGTGAAGGAGAAGTGGATTGTTTCTGGCTTTGCACCATTATTTGTCACAGTCAGACAAAGCAAAACAAACAGGGGGAAAAAAGGACAACAAACAAATAAATTACACTGTCTTCCTGTTAATTAGTTAGAAAGCATCAGGTTTTGACTTAATATGCCGACTAAGCGAAGAAGACGCTGTTGTCTTTCTCAGTGAGGGGCACATCTAAACCCGATGTGTCCCCACCTCGCCTCTAAACCCTAATCCCCCAAACCTGCTTTACCTGAATAGGCCACTCCACCTTCCCCTTTTTCCTCCCCTCACATCCTCAATCCTTTGGTGTGAAAGCGGCGATTTAGAATAATACGGCCACTTATGGGCGCTCCCGGGAGCAGAGGGTGTCTACTCAGCACATAATGAATGTGTGTAATGTAGCGTAGTGTTATATGATAGCATATACCTCCCTGCTCCCACGGGATGGTGGACAGTTAAATATAGAGGAGGAGGTAAAAGAAGCAGAGTTATTTTAATGGACCCATTATAACACTATCATTGATACAAGGAGAGAAAGCTCGGCTCTCGCTCGCTCCTCTCCTTCAAACCGGCTTCTTAATGCGTGAAAAGTACAACTGCTTCAGTAACACACACATGCATATCCAGTGGAGGATTTTAAAGTGTGTTTATGCGCCGTGCACAAGGTTAATTAAAGCCTGTGAGAGCAGCGGATGCTGTGCAGTGACTTGGTGTGAGCAGCCAACGCAGAAACGGCGTTGAGCTCCCTATTGACTCACAGGCTGCCTAGAATTCGACTGCAGTCACAGAAGAAGAAGCTCTCAGCCTCTCTGGAGGACGGCCCTCATCACCAGCCTGTGGAAGCCGAAGAAACGAATCCCAATCTCCTGGTGTGATATTAGATTTTCATGCAGGATAGGAATCTCTGAATGCTAATGAATGAAGATCAACACTGTAATCCACCACCTTTGATCCGCTGCATAATCCATAATCTCTGGATATATGATACTGTGTGAGCATGCACAATTGTATGGCGTTGACCCACAGTTTAATCGTACAGTTTGATCCTTCCCTATGTCTGAATATGATAAATGGTTGCAGTAGTTATTAATCACATCATAGAAATACTCTATTACAAGGAAATCTTGCGGCCATGTGACGTTAAAGGAGACATCCTTGCGTGCGAGTATTAGTGATCCGTAGCATGTAACACTTTCAGGTGAAGCTATTCACAGTATAAAATATATGTAATTAGCAAATAATTAAATGCTTTGTATGTTGAACATGATCAGAAACCTGTAGCTATTAAATAAATGGAGTGGGTTGACAACCTTTCAATCAAATTGGTGTCTGTCATGAAGGACACACACAGACAAGCCCAACAGCTAGAATTGGACAACCCTTTGAAAACAATGGAGGTTTACCCTTGACTGTAGGTGTGTATACTGTAGTGAAATATCTTTAGACGTGTTCATCAAGCGGTTCTGTCCGTCTCTGTGTCATAAAAACTCAGACAACTCTGATTGCTCATAAGATGTGTTTGAAGGACGTGTCTGAAAGCAGGTCATGTAATACACAGAGGTCAAGCTGATAGCGAAGACATTTTGATGAGCTCACGATGGGGAGGCTTCTGAAAATCATGGATCCGAGACACAAAGGAGAGAGTTGGAATCGGGGTTACATCTCGGGTCAGGTATGATTTGATCCTTCCCCCGCCGGCAATGAGAAAGTTTTCAATGTGAGAGTTTGTATATAGAGCGGAGGTCTTCCAGCGGATGTGACACTCAGTTGATAGATGTGTGCTTGATGGATTATGAAAGTGAAGGGTGTTTACAGTCAGAGGGGGAAAGGACCATGAGGTAGAGAGGTCAGTCGTCATGGTGACGCGGAGCAGAAACCTGAAGGGCCTCAGGATTTTGGTAAAAAATAAAAAATAAAAAAAAAATCTGGCTGGGCTGCTTTTCATCAATGTCTTCCTTCACTTCCGTTTCATCCTGGTCTTTTTATAAATGAATTTGAATGTTTTAATATTCAATTTATTGTGTTTGCATTAGCCGCTCTTCCGTCTGCGCACCTCCACATCCTGCCTGTCGTTCTCGCCTTGGGATCATCTTTGCTTGCCTGATCACAATAAAGAGAAAAGGCCCCCCAAACGATGCATCCACTCGTCACACACACACACACACACACACACACACACACGCCCTCACTGCCTCCCACAGGGATTGATCGCCTCTTCCAGGTCTCCCTTTTGGTGCTTTATATCATCGATAATGTGTGTTTATACCAATCTGTGGAAGAGCCTTACAGAAATATGGGTTTAATTTGATATTTTAACTGCAAACGTGACGTTGAGTCAAGAGTTTGTTTAGTGCCGCTGCAGAGAGAAGATGCTGGTGTTTTACGGCCAGTTGGCATCATTTTGCTGTGGTTTATAAGATGCTAGATGAGAATGTGCCCTAAGCATGGGTATCTACTGTTCTTAGATTGAAGGATTCAAAAGGGCCCATTCAGATGTATTTCAAGTTTGTTTGTTTGGTAATGTCCCCTGGAACAATAGAACGGTATGGATTTTCCTCCTGACACTTGAAGAGGTTATTTTTCAGCAGGCCAGGCCTCTCCAGCGCTTATCCAATGGAGGCCTCTGGTTC
Source organism: Antennarius striatus (assembly GCF_040054535.1). Classification (NCBI taxonomy): domain Eukaryota; kingdom Metazoa; phylum Chordata; class Actinopteri; order Lophiiformes; family Antennariidae; genus Antennarius; species Antennarius striatus. Next base: position 20,165,900 of record NC_090778.1, read on the forward strand.
TCTGGTGAAAACCAAACAAAGACAGGAATGTTGATGAGGCCTCCATCTTTACCCAGGGATCTTTTTCTTTCCTTTTTTTTTTTTTTTGCTTTGCTACACCCCAGGAATCTTCCAGAAGGCCCCAGTGTAGTGGAAGCTTTTAGCAGCTCTTCGGAGTGAACCCTGCTTGTTGCTAGGGCTCCCAGCATTCACACGCATCTCCGCCGGTTTTTTTTTTTTTTGCCACCTCCTCTCGTCAATTGAGGAGTCCCGGCTCACGCCCTCTCGGGTAAAGTTGTGCGATGATTTTTTTTGTGCATGCCTTCACTCAGGTGGTATCACATGCACTTTGCTCTGAAATTGAAACTGGCATTTAGCATCACGTTGCTCCTACCGGGCTGTTTGATGTGTTTTCAAAAGGGCAATGTGTGTGTGTGTGTGTGTGTGTCTTTCCGTGTGCGCATGTGTGTGTGCGTACGTGTGTATGCCAGCTCTTTTGATTTGTGTGTGTCGGTATTTGTTTGATGTGTGTCCAGCCTTACGGGGCTGGAAGGTGAATTCCTTAATTTCCCCGTGGACTCAATTAGCTTTGTGATTGGCTGAGAGGAGGCCAGGTTGTACTGCCTTCTGAAGGAAAGCAGACCTTTGAAACTGAGGTAGGAGTGGAGGGAAAAGATATGAAGCAGAAAAGAAGATGAGCCGGTCACTGCGGTGATGCTGGTGCTGGAGGAGACTTGGCCCTCGCACCATTGTTATAACGAGAGGGAGAAACTAGTGAACCTTCTTTATCTGCGAGCAGGTCTGACTTCCTTTTGAACAAACGCACTGAAGAAAGTAATAAATATAGACTGGCTTTTCAGCGATTAACTAAAATAAAGGGTAAAAGGAAAGTAAAGGGTAACTATAATTCCCATGTGATGTTAAAGTCATTTTCAACCTGAACTCTCTGACCGAAAATCATAATGAAGACTTCTTATGTTTGTACAGTGTTTCTATCTGTCTGCTTGTTATTGAATGAGGACAGAAGTGATTTACCAGTGATTTTATCAATTATTATCCCTCCAGAGTCTCTTCTTATTACTGAATTTCTCCTCTCTTTTCTTTTTTTTTTTTCTGGGTAATCCTCATTTGAGACCAACAATCTCATCCACACCACCAAAGATCACCTTGTCTTTAGAACTTAATAACTTCAGCTAGAGATCAGCGGTTTTGTTCTCAAAAACTACAGAATCTGTGCTTTTGATTCCACTCATTTTTGTGTCTGTGGTTCATATATTTCTATCAGTGAACGTGATGTAATCAGATGTAAAAGATTTAAATCCTTTCACCATCTATATCTATACATTATCAACCTACAGTCAAAGAAATTCTCAGTCTGTACTTCTGCTGACGATGTGTAGTGTCAGCATATGAATTGGACATGCCTTTTGGCTCTAGAGGACACATTCACGTCCAATCGTCGAATTCAGACATTTAGCTGTGTTGCTTGAATAAGTTGAACTGTGAAATACAGCGCTCAGGGGGTTTCATGTTGATTTATGGTCCGTTTTCCTATGTAATAGTGTACTGAAGTATTCGTGGAGTAAAACATAGTTAGCTGATGTTGTCCAGAATCTGAATCTGTGTTGCCCTGGATGATACTATAAAAAAAATGATGACTTTATGAGGCAAAACAGAAGAATGTGCAAAAAAAAAATGGGGAGGTTCTTCTGGGGGTCTCAAAGGATTAAAATAATCATTTTGTTTTTCAAATGTGTGTATTTACAGTAATTTTCTCAAAAACCAACAGTACGCCCTATAATCCAGTGCGCTTTACATATGAAAAGTTTTGAACTAGACCATTCATTGAAGGTGCGCCTTAAAATCCAGTGCGCCTTATAGTGCGGAAAGTACTGTATATGTTTGACTAATTTTGATTTAATGTATCTGTAGAATTGCATGACGTGAGTGTAATTTCTTTTCTCCAACAGATTGCCGGTGTTGGAGTCGACCGCCTCGTCCGGTGACCTGTCACGACCCCACCACATCGTGTCTGTGGTGCCCAACCGCTACCCGCGCTGGTTCACCCTCAGCCACATAGAGTCTCAGCAGTGTGAGCTGGCCTCTACCATGCTCACTGCTGCCAAAGGTGCTCATATATTCATTAAAAAAAAAAAAAAAAAAGATCCAGAGCATGTTTGATGTTGGTGACATTTTGCACCACGTGCAGTCGTCTCCTTCCTGGTCTAAAGCTTCCCTGTGATTGAATCCCTTCTAGGTGACAGTCGGAGGCTGGAGACTGTCCTCGAGTCCATCCAGAAAAACATTCACTCCTCCTCTCACATCTTCAAACTGGCGCAAGATGCGTTCAAGATCGCCACTCTGATGGACAGCCTGCCCGACATCACACTTCTCAAAGTCTCTCTGGAGTTGGGTCTGCAGGTACACAAACATGCCAAAGTGTTTTTTTACTTTCTAGGAGAATGACAACCATTATTCCACTCTATCCATTTGATAAACTGGTTTTACTGTGTTCATTTCATTTTGGAAGAAAGACCTTCTCTGCATTTAGACTGTGTTCAATCTAGCAGCCAAAATCTAATTTCAAAGAGTGTGGATGGCACCTCTGTTCTGACATTGTTGCTACGACAACCTGTCAGATCAGCCAATAATGTGGCCCAGAGCAAAATCCCATTTGGACACTTTAAAATTAGTGTGGACAAACATCCCTAAAAATCTGTTTTGAAAGGGAATCTGATTGGAATCTGATTTGCCTGTAGTCTGAACACAGCCTTAGATGTTTTCCTGTTAACACAATGTCTGCCCTCACGTTTCATTAGAACCTGGATATAAAATCTCCTGGAGAATGAGTGGTGATCCATTCAGGATCTGTCTTATTCTATCAACTTTCATTTCTCCATTTGGAACAATATAACTGGATATACTTCCTTCAGAGTATAATCCTAACCCTAACTCTAAATCTCCTGACGTCAGTGACTCTGTATATATTTCCTGAACCCATCCTGTGCCTTCTTTAGTTATATCAAATTGAGTGATCATCATTTTCTTTTCTCCTTTGATTACATTGGAACAATATGACTTTGCAAATGTTGTTGATCATATCGGTTGATTGTGTAAATAAATGCTATTTAGAAATTAGACAAAAACGTTAGGACTTGTTTTCAAAAGACATTGCATCGCTCCTTCATTAACTACATCTGTGAAGCTGTAAACCAAGCTGTTCTTTTGATAGAAAGACAAATGAAGCAACAAAATCTTTTTTAAAACAAGTCTCAGATGGGAATGTCAGAAACAGTGCGTGATGTGAAACGTTTTTGCTCAGGCCTTTCCTTTCTTTTCTACTCTTATCTTTTTTTTCAGGTGATGAGAATAACTCTGTCTACGTTAAACTGGAGGAGGAGAGAGATGGTGCGCTGGTTAGTCACGTGTGCCACTGAAGTGGGTAAGTGAGTCTGGTGACTTGAACGATTTCTGTTTCACAATGAACTTGTGCGAAACTCCCAGTCTTCCAGCTCTCTTGTCACTCAGTTCTCATTCTGTATTTTTGTTGTTGTTGTTGTTGTTGTTGTTTTCCAGGAGTGTACGCCCTGGACAGCATCATGCAGAGCTGGTTCACCCTCTTCACCCCCACAGAAGCCACCAGTATCGTGGCCACCACTGTCATGTCCAACAGCACCATCGTCCGCCTCCACCTGGACTGCCACCAGCAGGAGAACCTGGCTTCGTCGGCCCGGACCCTCGCCCTGCAGTGTGCCATGAAGGACCCCCAGAACTGTGCTCTCTCTGCTCTAACACTTTGTGAAAAGGACCACATTGCCTTTGAAACAGCCTACCAGATTGTACTGGACGCGGCGGCCACGGGGATGAGTTACACGCAGCTGTTCACCATAGCGCGCTACATGGAACATCGCAGTTACCCGATGAGGGCGTACAAGCTGGCGACGTTAGCGATGGCTCACCTGAACCTCAGTTACAACCAGGACACACACCCGGCCATCAATGACGTGCTGTGGGCGTGCGCGCTCAGCCACTCCCTGGGGAAAAACGAGCTCGCCGCCGTCATCCCCCTGGTGGTGAAGAGTGTGAAGTGCGCCACCGTGCTCTCTGACATTTTGCGGAGGTGCACGCTGACCACGCCGGGCATGGTGTCGGCGCTGCACAGCCGCAGGAACTCTGGAAAGCTGATGTCCCTGGACAAGGCGCCGCTCAGGCAGCTACTGGACGCCACCATCGGGGCCTACATCAACACCACGCACTCGCGGCTCACTCACATCAGCCCACGTCACTACAGCGAGTTCATCGAGTTCCTGGGGAAGGCCCGGGAGACTTTCATGATGGCTCACGACGGACACATTCAGTTCACCCAGTTCATAGACAACCTGAAACAAATCTACAAGGGCAAAAAGAAACTAATGATGCTGGTGAGGGAGAGATTCGGCTGAAGGTGAGGCTGTGGGGATGGGGTCGCCAAACACTCCCCTCCCACTCTAGTACTTTTCTATTAACTTGAGTCTGCCTTTGAACTTCTTTTGGACATAAAGACAAGTGAAAAAGAGGGATGTGACTTGTAGAATGACGCAAAAACAGAAAGGAAAAGATGAGAAAAAATCAACAGAGCCACATGCGGTATTATTGTTCTTGCTGTTGTTATTGTTATAAACATTATTACTATTATTATTAATAATAATATTATTACTACTATGTGTACAGAGGTGTTTTTATTTTTCAGAAGAGAGGAAATTTGTCATGTTGTGAATGTTGTGTGTATTTCTCTACATGTGTGAGAGGAAAACGAAAAGTGAAATTGCTCTTTTTTTTTTTTTTTTTTGTTATGATTTAAAGCATTTTTTTCTCTCCCCCCGCCCCCACCCCCACCCCCACCCCCTTCTCGGCGCACATCGAGTTAAACGTTGTCGAGTGGCTCGAAGCCCCTTCTGCATCACCGCTCATGTAAAAACAGAAGAAGACGAGCATCCTCAAAGAGAAACTAAGGCTTTAAATGACACGGAGCACCTCCCTCTGCCCCCACCCCCCACCCCCACCCCCCCACCCTGCAGGTGGGCGCCGGCCAGGAACTGCACAGCTTAGATCGGGCTCTGCACAGCTTGGTTTAGCACTGACAGAACGCCGCCATCAGCATTTCTTTCGACGCAGCAGTAGCAGCACTTGAAACCGCCGTTAGTTTTCTCTGAGTCCCAAACATGAACTCCATTATACACAACGACACTCTCAAGTCAGTGTGCTCTTATTGTTGGCAGCCCCCAGGCCCCCCCCCCACCTGGAGAACGACTGCCTGCTCTCAGACGAGGGTCTGTACGCGGGCGCTAAAGAGACGGCACATTAGACACAGATAACGACTATTCCTGTTACGTTGCGATGAGTACAGCCCGCGTTTGACTTAATGATCGTTAGATTTGAGTTTTGTAGTTGAAGTAGGAACCCATAGGGAGACGACTACCTCATGATACGGTATTTAACCTGCTCCCTTTTTTTTTTCTGTCGTTCGTTCTTTCATTCTTTCCTTCCTTCTTTCTTTTCTTTTCATTTTTTTTTTTTAATTTTTTTTTTTTAGCTGTTAGTGATATTAATCATCTTCGATAGCCAACAGTGTTAATTAAACGGTGAGACCAAGGTTATGAGCAGATGTGCTCTGCTGTACGTCACCGCCCCTGGCATCGGCATCGGAATCGGCACTTACACCCCCCCAACCTAAAAAAGCACACACAAAAAAAAAAAAAATTTTTTAAAATTGGCTGTAACGCGCTTAGAAGGTGTGTCTCTATGTAAGCCCCTCGCCCCCCCCCGCCCCTCATGTCTCTGCAGCCGCCACTGAACGGTATTTCCACTCCAGGCCAGTGTGATTTCCCTCTGTTCATGTGAATCATTAGAATTAGACTTTCTACTGTTAGAGCTGTTGGAACCTTCAGTAATTGTCAAGCAGAACGTTCTCAGGGATTTCACTACACAGGAAAAAAGGTCGAACAAATGAAAAAAGGACTCCAGGAAAAAGACAAAAACATGACACAAATGAGCAAGCATTTATTGTACTCTGTATATATGTCATAGTATATGTCTGAATATGGAGGATCTGAAAGTATATGTTAACTAATTTATACAGAGTATTCTATGTAATGTGAAATACTTGAAGCCGCTGTAGTTTGCTCTCTCTCTCTCTCTCTCTCTCTCTCTCTCTCTCTCTCTCTCTCTCTCTCTCTCTCTCTCTCTCTCCTCTCTTTTGTCTTCTCCCCCCCCCCTCTTTTTGTTGAAAACGGAACATATCAGATGGAGTAGACTGACCTTGTTTGCGGCTGCGTTTATTCTCGTGACGCCGTGCCCTGCAAAGAAATGCAGGCTGAGTGAAATTGTGATGGCAGAGACAAATATTTGTACTTCATTCCTGCTGACTGAAGCACAGAAAGGGTGTGGAGATAGATAGATAGACTACTTCAGGCCAACGGTCGATAATTGTTTGAAAAAAATACAGAATTTTTTTTAAATACTTCAATATGCATGTAAGCTGTTGCACTAGCCTAGTTTCCCATAGAATCATTGAGGGGAAAGATGTGTAATGTGTTTTATACAGGAGCGTATTTGGAAATGAATCTGGATAAAAGCCTCCGGCCTTACATGCATTAAAGGACATCTGTTGGCTGAAGTCTGTCTTTGCAGTGATATTAACCTTGTCAGAGTAACGTCTTAGTTGTTTATCGCAACAGGAGTCATATTAATAAGAGTTATGCACAAGTTCAATCTAGATAAGATTAAAAAAAAACAAGTACTTCAGTTCTCCTTTGCATTCACTGCAGTATTTCCAGCATCTTCTCTGTAATGCTCAGCTGTCCTGTCATCACTTACCTTTTTGACTTCTTTTACACGTCTGATCATTCTTTTTTTTTTCCTCCCCAGGTGTCTTTTCACAATGTTGTGTTCATTAAATATAAAAGCAGCCTTTTTCTCTTGCCTTGTCTTAACGCTTTAAAGTAACCAAACAGGAGATCTATCTAACAACCAAACGCGTTCTAAGGGGTGAGAGGCGACCCACCTTGGTCCCAGCTTTAGTGTCCTTAATTAGTAAGTGAATGGCTGTGTAACTCATGCTTTAACAAAGCAATTCCTCACGTGTGTTTGGTGAAAAAAATGTTGTCTAGTGTCTCTTGTTCTCTTCAGCAGCAATTTCCTCTGAGTCTTTCTAGAAGTTTTTTTTTTTTTTTTTGTGTAGGAATCTTTTGCTCTCCCATTTTATTTATTACAATGACCCATGTATACATGCTTACGAAATTAAGATTTGATACACCGATATCAATTTATTTATGTAACTAAATCACTGTTTTATAATCTTGTTAATGAGTCAATAATTGATTTTTTTTTTTTTTTTTTTTTTGGTTTTTGTTCTTTGTTTTAATAAAAGTTAGTTTTTTGAAATGTATCTCCGTGTCCTCTGCTTTTTTTAGTCGATTTTTTTGGTGGATGCGTGTGTGTGTGTGTGTGTGTGTGTGTGCGCGCGCGCTACTGCTGTGCTTTTTCCTGTCACAGATCATTACAGGACGTGGTCTGAGAGCGCCTCGGCTGTCGTCCACAGCGAGCGTTGATCGCTGTGGACGGTTCAGATCTCCGTCAAACGGCGGTGTCAGACAAAAGTCAGAGAGGGATCACTCTCTCTAGCTGCAGCTTTCATGCTCGGATGATGAAGAATATGAAATGTATCAATTGATATTCCCATGGTCTTTGTAGCGTCTATCAACCAGCGAGGCTCCACAACCACAATAACGTGTTCACACGCGTCGAACGCTGTCGGTGGTGCCACAGGATGACTAAATCAGTGTATGTAGTTTGTCAGGTGTGTGTGTGTACTCCTTGTTTGCATGCCTGTGAGTCTGTTTTCTTGCATGTGTGTGTGTTTGTGTATGTGTGTTGGTGTGTTAAGGCCTTTAGGGAGTGAATGGGAACAGGTGGTAGCTCCAGACTACAGGAGCTCCTGACAGCAGTAAGGTCCCCAGACTCCAAGCCCCTCATTAAACATTGACACAAAAACACTGCAACTGTCTGTGTGTGAACAGTAATGAAGCACAGACGGCTTTACCGGTATACACACTGCAACTTTAGCACAGCACGGGCTCCCTGTGTGTGTGTGTGTGTGTGTGTGTGTGTGTGTGTGTGTGTGTGTGTGTGTGCGTGTGTGCATTGTCCATCTGTGTGTGCTCATTAATGAGGCACATTTGTCCATAAGGTGTCCATTTATATATCGCAGAGTTTGTCAGGTTTAGCTACTGAAGCGCTCGTCTGCTGTCAGAGGCCAGACAGAGCTGTCCATTCGTTATGTGACGGATGCGTGCCTGGGAGAAATAGTTTGTGTGCGTGCACATGAAAACATGGGGAAATGTGTGTATCCATGCAAGTAAGCAAACACTTTGTGTGTGTGTGTGTGTGTGTGTGTGAGACCACTTCCTGTGTGTCTGACCTGTGCTCAGGTCCCTGCTCCGTTCCAGTTGGTAATGACGTCCCCTGGGTGTAGTGCAGAGCAGCAGCCTCCTCCGGTCTGTCTCGCTGTATTCTCCTAATGACATTATGATCACACACTGGACGCTTTCATGCCAAAAGCCCTCTTCCTCACTATCATCAAAACTTCTATCTAGAGAACTCGTTCCCTCTTTTTCGCCGTCTCTCTCTCTCTCACACACACATACATAAACTTATACACACACTTTTGCATGGCTTCACATTCATCAAGGCTTTAACATTTACTTGTAGAACTGTAGATTTATTTTTCTTTATAGTTTTACCTAAATAGCAGATAAAAGTAAAAATAGTTCAAGTTTCAAATGACAAAAGCAACACAGTTTATCTTATTTATCTTAATATTATTACACATCTTCCCCCTGGAGAGTCGCTTTATGTTGTCGTCTATGCTAGTTTCTCTGCACCTATGGGTCCTGCCACCATAATGCACTGGATGCGTTTAATACCAGTGTATACTCATTTAAAAGTTTGCTTTTTAAAGAGTGTCAATGTTTGTCAAATCAAGACATTGTAGTCTCCTCCTCAGGTTTTCATTGCTTCACAACCAATTATCTGGCTGCCTTTGTTTGTAACATCCGTGCTCGCCGTATTACTACATGGTGACTGTTGCACAGTGTGTGATTTTAGACAAAACTGCACGCAAAGGAGACGTGACACAAGATAGAATCATCGGTGTCCATTTTGATGTCATATACATGTTTTATAGAGCAGATTTGAAAACCATTCTCTTAGTGCACAAGTTTCTTACACCAGCATACCTTCAAGAGCTCGCGGTACTCTGCTATCAATCCCAGAATGCAGTGCATCTTATGTATTATAGTTTTTTGAATAGTAGAATGGGATCCAAAGCATCCTTCCTGTGGAAACATCTCCAGGCACGCCTAAAATATTCAGATCTCCATCAAATGGTGGCGTAGGCTTTGACTAGTCTTTAGCTATGCTGCTTATTGGTATGAACTGCAGGTGAACTTCCCATGATGCATCTCTCGTCTCCACTCCCTCTTCTCTACACATTTTTGTGTCATTAATTCATGTTCCTGGAGACATTGTCCTTTCTCTCTTTGTAATGGACCAGAATCACGGTTGACACCCACTGGCATCATTATTGTTATCATCACCATTATCATCATCGTTATTATCATCATTATTATTATCAGTGTTATTGTAGTAGTCACTATAATTATACTGCACGTCCTAACAATAATAATAATTGCAATGTGTCTAATCAATGTTAGGTTTCTGGGTAAAAAAGGGTCTCACAGAATTGTGGGAAAACTTCGTTGGAAAGGTAAAAACATTTCTCGTCACGAGTTATCTAGCATCTTTGAGGGTATTTTTCTGAATCCCATAATGGCCTGCAGTTTTGTGGTAACATTATTAAATCATGCTGAGCATGCAGTAGTCATCTCTGGTTGACAAAACCCTGTGTAGATATCTGGTGCAAAGGATTCTTATGATTGTTGTTCCTGTGAGCACAAGTTCCCTTTTAAAGACGGTCTGTGAATGATGTAAAAAACAAAATAGATTGACAAAATTGCTGTTGATCAGCCTGGTTTGCGACGAGAATGAACCAAATCACTCATTGGGTTCAAAATATTCACGATCACCGGACTATGAGTGAAGCATTCATCCTGGAATGTATTGGTATTTTACAAATAATGAAAAAATAAAGATCTTTTCAGAGCCTGTAGCATTAAACTCAATGTTTACAGAATGCTGTCTGTGTTCTTAGCTTTCTCCTAAAGGTCTCAGACCTTTGTGGTGCATTGAGCTCACTATCATTACAGGAACACAATAAAAAGATCATAAGCATGTGTTCCACAACACAGCCTGAAGCATCAGCCCGACAACCGCGGGGACCGTCTTCTTTTCCTCCTCTCCTTACAGAAGGCCGGTGGAGTTTGATCTCCTTTCTCCCCCTCCATCGGCCCTGAGGCGTCTGATTAAATGCTAATTAAAGCCGTTAGCTCTGTTATCACCACTGCTAACTCGTCTCTCTCTGTCACAGAGATTAATGCCCCTCGTTCATCATCCCACCTCGCCCAGCCTGAGTACCTGCCCAGCTCGCAAAACCTGATCAAGTCATCAGCCCCCAAACCCTTCTCCTCCGCCTCCTACCACCACATGAAGATAGACGAGGGGTTTAAATTTTAATTTGAAAATTGCCCTCAATTACTTCTGCGGCGACCACTTGCCGGAGCTTCTCATGTGGTTGAGTGGAAAGGGGTTACAGCAGTGGGTCAGCGGCCATGATGAGCGATAAGGGGACATTAATAAGAGAGGCAGAGGTTCATTTAAAAGCAGAAAGGACAGTGGGAGCAGCTCTCTCATTATTTAACTCCCCCAGCTTTATTTAAAGGACTTTATTTAAGGATACCAAGTTAATGTGTCCTGGAGGACAGACGGTTAAAGCACCTGACAGAGTGACAAAGTTAGAGCCATAACTTATTCTCTGAGCACACACTGCGGTGCCATCTTTCTTGCCTCTTTTGACATTCTTGCCATTTTCAGGCAGACCAGAATGAGCCCGGGAGGGACATAAAACGTGAGAACAAAGTTACACACATCACTGAATTTTACCTTTTCACAATTTCTGGCCCACAAATGTTTTATTGGTTCCAATATCAGTGATCATTACAAGCTATTTGAGCATATTAGGCTATGTTTAACAAGTCAGCCAAATGTCATTTGTACCGCCAGCAGATCGGGAGAGTTTTACCCTGAAATGTGCAGCTTTCCTCCACCGTGATCCATCTGTTGTTTGCTTTATGCTGTACATTTGAACCAAATTTAACGCCACCTGTGTGATGAGGTTTCCCCTCCGTTTAAAAGCACCACACAGCAAATTGGTTGTAGTTAGTGCTCAGTATCAGTGTTAAATATGTAGCTTTAACTGACTTCCACGACCCTCATCCTGTACTGGTCACTCTGAGCAACAGACAGTTCTTTATGTATTTATTTATAACTGCAGTACCAAAAACATCACAACAGCATCAGCATGGTACGATGCTCACTGTGGACTCTCCCTCCCATTAGGTGCTCTACTTACAAATGGGCTGAATCTGACATTAGGAAACAAACATTTTGCGCTAAGGAGCCAGCAATGAAGTTAACGTCAATTTCAAACAGCTTCGATATTTAAGTTCACACCAACAGGTCATTTGGGTAATGTCTGGGAAAAAGAGAAAAAAACAAGGGGCTGCAGCAAATGTGTGGATGCGTGTAAATTTCAAAAGACTGATGCATCTGTGATCTGACTGCCTCCACCTAAAATACTTTCACTCCATCTCTCATTGTTATTACCCAGAGACTCTAAATCTGCCAGCCAGTGTTAATAATGTCACAGTGAATGCTGTGAGATGGAGAAAGAGAGAGAGAGAGAGGTAGTAATATGTTTAACGGACATAAACACAACAGGATGCAATGGCAACGCTACATTGACAGAGGTTAAAAAAAAATCAAACAAACCATAACCAAACAAAACTGTTGCACGATTTGATATAGACCCCACTGAGATAGGGGAACTTATTGCATACAACCTTAAAATTATTTCACGCTTGCAAAAATGTACCTCATAGCTCCAGGTTCCAGGTAATGTGACATTTAATAGTGTTTGCAGTTTGCACAGGTTCTGAGCTGCACTGCAGGTATAAACAAAACCATCATCAAGGTTATCAGGAGGAGATAGCTATAACGTTCCATGGCTGTTTTATTAAAGGCCTAAATGAGTAACAGCATGATGCCCCCACTCACTCCATCATCCACTCTGCTTTTTTTTTCTTCTTCTCCCCTTCTTTCCGGCAGCGGCAGGCACAGAGCGTCCGACAAAGCGGGAACAAAGAAGCGTGAAGGGAGACAGAGAAAAAGAGGGATGGAGCGACAGGAAGAGGAGAGAATTAGAGCATATATCAAGACTGTTTTCAGTGACATTTGTGCTCTCAGTGTGGAGAGCCACTATGAATATCAATATGAACCCACGGAGAAGAAACAGCTTTTTTTTCCTTCTCTCTGGGCTATTCATGAACACCAGAAATCTATTCAAGTCAATGTAATGGCCAATTTCTGAACCTGTGCATGGTTGTGTGAACAGAGCAGCCTTGGCTCTTCATCTCCTCTCTCCCTCTCATGAGTGTGGCCGGGTTTGTATCAGTGAAAAACACTTTATGTCAAGTGCAACTGTGGCGAACACTACAATATGTAAATCAGATTGGATTAAATGCTTCCATGAGTAGAGATGGATCTTACCAATCAGAACTAGCGACCAACCTACAGATTTCTCAGTATAATTTTAGGTGTTTTCACGAAGCCTCTCCTCTTCCTCTTCCTCTTCCTCATCCTCTTCCTCTGCTGCTTAGAGATACAGTGTCAAAGGGATGCAAATCTACCCACTTCCTTCCTCCCCTACCCCATCTGCAAACACAGATAGCCCCGGGCGAGTCCCAGGCCTTTCTATATGCAGAACAAGTGACAGGAGTGGCACATCATTCTTCCCCCTGTTCCCTCCCTAACAAGCAGCATGTATGAAAGTGTGTGATTGGTTTGGTACTGTAATAACAATAAGGGAGAATCGTATGCGAGCTGCTTCCTCCTCCTCCCTCATGCAAGTGGATCTGAACCGCCTCCTACTCTTTGCTTCCTTGCTCACCTTTAGTGTCTGCGTGAGTGTGTGTGTGTGTGTGTGTGTGTGTGTGTGTGTGTGTGTGTGTGTGTGTGTGTGTGTGTGTGTGTGTGTGTGAGAGAGAGAGAGAGAGAGAGAGAGAGAGAGTGAGAGAGAGACAGAGAGAGATTTCCGACTGCTCACTCCAAGCTTATTACTTTAAGTTGTCTCCAGCCCCAATGCTAATCCCTGTCTTCTTCAGGGAGGGATAACAATAATACAACAAGATCCAGAGGTACTAATGAAATCCTATCAGGTTCCTGAGTCTGAATGTCAGGGAGAGACGGAAGGAGAAAGGGAGAGAGAGGGGAAGCTGAGTGTATGTGGTATTGATTGAATAGAGACCGAATAGAGAGGGAACGAGAGAGGGGGGACTGAGAAAGACAGGGAAGTCTAGAGGATAGTTACTGAAAAGCAAGTGAATAAACAGTGAAAACCAGGCTTGACGAGTAACGTAATCAGAGAGCTCCCTCTGATTACATCGCTCCTGTGGAAGGAGGAAGAGAACGGAGAGGATTTGTACCAAAAGAAGAGATTAAGAGTGGATGTGAAAGTTGTGTTGGAGTGGAGACAAAATGTTTTCTCTTCGGTGACTGAGCATGAAGCAGCTTCATCACATCAGCTCTGACTCGAGTAGGTTTCAGACCCAGACCAATTCTCCCTCTGCGTCTCCACCAGACCCACCATTCACCCCTGGGATTGAATTAGGTCTGCCCCATTATACAGTTGCCATGGGGACCCTGACACATCCACTGACGAAGTGAGAGCCTGATCTGTGTGTGTGTGTGTGTGTGTGTGTGTGTGTGTGTGTGTGTGTGTGTGTGTGTGTGTGTGTGTGTGTGTGTGTGTGTGTGTGTGTGTGTGTGTGTGTGTGTGTGTTTGTTGGGTGAACTCATCTATTCTTTCCTTCATCTCCCGGTGTTGTTTCTTCCCGCCAACACCGGCCTCACTCCATGTTGGACTCAACAGACTGCCCGTCTTCATCCCGATGCTTCAAACCCTCCGTCTTCTCCATACAATGCTAGAATGCTAGAATGATAGATGATAGAATCTGATTTATATTATGGCTATAGATATATTTCTTAAATATATCTATATTAAGAAATCCCCTCCTAAAAGAAGAAAAACAAACCTAAACCACCATTTTTGAGGATTTCCTGTTTTTTATTTTTCTCTTCCGAGGCATTTCAGTAGACATCTTGGGTTTTGGTCACTTTTTATATTAGCTGATATTTTATATACAGTGTTAGATAATGAATGAACTGACAAAGTTCTATAAATTACTTTGTACCAAATACTGAAATGTTTCCATAAAACAATTATCACAGGACTGAGGTTGAGTAAAATAGTGCTTGTTTTTTTCTACTGTAATTCTGGACTTCGAACCTTAACTTGATTCTACTTCTAAAGTCATTCTACTTTCTGCTTCCACCATCCTTCCAGAACATTTTAGCCTCACTATAGTATAAAATGTTCACTGGAGCTAATGAACATGCAATAAGCATGGCCTATGTGACATCCTGCTGTAAAGCAACGTTAGAACGAGATGTACACATGCATTGTTTGATATTAAATTCTACACCATTTTACCAACTTGCTTGTATTTGACAAAGACAAGTAAGTATTTCTGATAATCTTCCCCTCACAGAAGTTGCAGCACTTGAGCATCAAACCCTGCGTTAATGCTAGCAGCGTTGTGGTGGTCCATGGAGAGATGAATCCTCTGGGAAAACATTAAAAACAAGGATGAGTTTGTCCTCAGACTCCCAGTCCAACGTGATCATACATTGCTATGCTGCTGATGGTAAAGGAGATATAAGGTCAGCTGGGTCATGTGATGCTAAAAGAGGAAGGAGGGACCTGGGTTTGGTAGATATGACTGTAAATAACACCAATCCATTTAACTGAAACCACCTTTTGTCTCTTGGCATCAACTGCACCACCAATCCCATTGTGATCAGTCGCATAATAATTAGTTGGAGGCTCTCAACCCGAGGTGACGACTGTTGCTGTAGAACCAATCAGAACAATGCTCTTCTGACCCACTTGAGTGAAGTGGACTTAGTGGAATTCTGAGGTTGCCAGATGCAAACCTCATTAGCTCACCTCTGAACTTGTCTGCTGTGGATTAATTTGCCTCAAACATTGCCTTCTTCATATATTACAACATGGTGTAACGTGCTTCAATAATAGTGGTAGTAGGAAAGCCACCTTTTCTCAAACTATACAAGACGTCCGCAGAGATGTTTCCCTCGGGTACTTTTTCTTAATGCTTAACAGAAGCACATTTGATATGTTGTGGCTGATAAAGTTTATTGACTGACCTGTTAATACATCTGGCGGCCTCTGAGCGCCATTAGCATTCATTTGGAGTCATGTTCAGACAACAGCTATGTTCACTTTCCTCTCTTCTTTTTGGTCTGGCCTCCATCTCTGGAGAGAAATAACTGTCTCTGTAGCTACTAAATGTTGCACTACGTCCACCAGCTTGTCATTAACGCTGTCCGCCTGTGGTTTGGTGCTGGGAACAGAGTAGCTTTATCAGAGCGGGGGTTTTTTTTTTCTTTCCAGAAATAGCTGTCTACTCCACCTACAATTGGCATCATTGAGTGAGGTGAGAGTGAACAATGTCATATCCTCTAAAACAACAACGGTTAGCTCAGAAACATTCAAAATGTTAAGTAGAAAGCACAGGGAATCTCCAGAGAGGTCAGTCCTTTCACATTACAAATCCATGTACATATCATATGTCTTAATATGAAATTGTTGGATTACGCAGTTTTAGTGTATTTTTTTTTTAATTTTGTTTGTGATGTCAAAACATTCAATTCACCAAAAATGCCAGGTATCTGCGAGGATGCACTGCTCTCCTTGAACACAACTTTAGCAACTATATAGTTAGTGACTGTATTAAGCTTGATTTAGAAAAAGAAATAAGCTTGACTTCTGAATGTGTTCATTTATAGATCACTGCATGGAAAAAAGATTTAATATTTCATTTCTGGCAATTTGTGATTTTATATTATATTTATTTTGAAATGAAAACTAAACCCTTATCTCACAAGGAATCCTTAAAAAAAAATCCCCAAAATTCTGAACCCGATCATCTACAAAATATAATTGTATCTTTGTTGAAAATTTAATTATGTCCATGTCCATTAGTATTAGCATATTGCTGCTCAAAAACAAACAAACATTAGAACAAACAACCATAGAGACTAACAGACCAATTACACAACCTCATTTTTGAGTCATCACCCACACAGTCACCTTTACCTTCTGCTGATGATGTAGGTCAGTTAACTACTTTATACAAAAAAAAATTGGCCATACTTGAAAAACTGTGTCTTTCAGAAATAAAAACCAAACATTTCTGAAGAGGAAACTAATTCAATCTGTGTGAAAAAGAAAAGAATGGGTATCGTAATTTGTTCATGACCTAGTGTCTATGTTCTTGATAAATCTGTAATGAACTGATTTGATCGACCCACGTTTACATTTAGGACCCTGTGACATGTGTAAATACATCTAGTCCTTCTTCCTTTAGAATACATTCATAGCTTTGTGCAATAGATTCATTTATTTGTGCTTCATTCACTTTTCTCCTTGAGATTCTTGGTTGTCTGATTTTGCTTTTGCTCCTTGAGTTAGCCCACACACTTATCCTCACTGCTCACACACACACACACACACACACACACACACACACACACACACACACACACACACACACACACACACACACACACACACACACACACACACACAGGCAGATATACAATTGAATGAATCCTGAAAACGGATACCTGTCTGTCTCCTAATGGTGGAATTTTGTCACCGATGCAGTTCTAATGGATGGCCAGTGAAAGGATGCCACCCACAGCACCATCTGGCTAATGCCCCATCCTCCGCTTATGAATTACGCTAAATTGTGCCCAAGAGAGAGAAGCCACATGTTCATTATGAAAGCTGCAGGGGTATTAGAGATCCCCTGAGTCACACCAAACAAGCTGCATGTCACAGGACAGCGTGACACACGGCACAGTGCCATGAAGGGAGAAGAAAGACGCAACCTTCTCCGGATTTAATAGAATGCATTCAGCAAGAAAACTTGTCCCACTTCTGAAAGGGCTTGGTTTTCTGTAGAATAAACTCTGATCAAGTGTTCTGTCAGTGTAACTTAAAGCTGGGTGGACTGTAAATCATGCCATTACACAGCTCTTATGTCGGAGCTGCCATACACAGTGTGAGACCAAGAGAAACACCCAAAACGTCAAGCAACACCTGGACCCCAAATGAAAACCAGCAACCATTTGGTGGCAAAATGCTTACAACTACTGCGAGTGTGCCCCAAACACTATTAGATATATTTATCTCAACCACCGTGAGACCAGCCTGACAGCATCGGTCAGCCCCGTCGGTAACATAAAATACTGGGGCCCCTCAGTAAAGGAGCCGAGGACAGGAACCCAGCAGGGACCCATAGGAAGGTATGGAGAGAAATAAAATGTTTTGTTTTTCATCTTACTGCAGTGTGTGCCATGCATCGCCATGCGGGCAGATGGGGGAGGTGGAGGTGGAAATAAAACATGCATGAGTCGCCTGCAGCCCAGGAAAATAATTACAGTCATTTAGCAGACATGCAGAGGAGAGCAGTGCGCCCCAGTCTGCCCACAGTACAGCGCCACGCCACAGCATGCCGATGATCCGGAGGGAAAACAAAGAGGGAGGGACGAGTGGGAGAGAGTACTGAGTATAAGGGATGGGAGTGTTTCCCTATCTGATGGTAATCTATGCCCCACAATATACAGTATTTTAGAGATGTTTTCACGAGTCCATAATGTCCTCAAACTTTCTCTTTCCCTCTATGTACATCTGTCCGTCTCCTTCCTTTGCCCCCCCCCCCCTCCTTCTCTTCCTTTTGCCTGGAGGCAGACCACGCCGTGAATTTATAGGAAGTGGAGGGATGCCAATGGAGGTCAAACGTGTGAGTGGGTCCCCGTCTGACACCCCTATCATTCTTTATGGCTCATCTAGTGGCAGAGCCTTCATTATCCTGAAATATACCGTGCAATTATTACCTCTTCCTACCCCCCTCCCGCCTGTCGGCCTATGCAGGATGGCCCTGGCCTCATCATCTTATCATCTTACCCAGGAGGAATGTAATGCAGGAACTCTTGATATACGGTGCAACATCTGCCTTCAACATGACTTCACTGCAAATCTTTGAACTTTATATTCTCACATTCACAATATGTGATGTATGTGGTGTAAGGCCAGGATCACATGCGTATTTGTGTAAAGCGAAAATGGGTTACAGAAGTCTATTATCTGATTGGAGTGTGTGGATCTATGCTGTCTATACACTATGGTGGGTTTTTTCTTATGTAGCAAAGAAAAAACCCAGTGAGGGTTATCCGTACTGTTTAACTCAGTGCTCCTCCACACCTCAACTACTAAAGGGACTCCAGTGATTCCTGTATTTTTGTATAAATCCCACATTTTGTAAAATATTTTCCTGCTGGCTCCTAACATGCAGCAGCTTATCTGTAGTCTTTCTTTTCCTTCCCCATCTGTTTCTGATCGTTGAGGGAAACCCAGTGATGATCCAGTTGCATGGACATCTGTGTGCTAACCTACAGACTCACTCTCATTGTTCCCGATTTTCTTTGTAAAATTGGTAAGAATGATATCCCGAAATTCAAGTAGAAATGAAATCTAGATTGTGCTGTTGATACTGATGTCCCCCCTCCCCCCCATCACCAACAAACCTCCATTAAACCTGTTTACCTCAAAACAGTAGCCAGTGTGAAGCCTGATAATCTGGGAAGTCAGCAGGGTGTGAGGAAGCAGCAAGCTTTGGCAGTCTTCACAGACTGTACTCCTTCACACCTGTGAGCAGAGAGAACCTGTACTGTATTGTGGTATAAATATCAATGTAGCTACAGAGGGGGTATTGGATGTGCATTGAAAGTGGTAATCATCACCATATCACGTTTCACAGGAAGTTTCAGTAGTAGGAAATGCACACCAGGTGGAGCTGAGGGCACATTCATAAACCGTGTCATTAGTCGGTGGTGTAAAACCATAGTCCTTATTTAAGTACAGTAGCACAATGTAGAAAAGCTCCATCACAAGTAAAAGGCAAGCCTAGTTGTTGTGTCACTAACATTTTGTCCACCTATTTATGATAATATTGGAATAAAACCACCTCATTACCATAATTTAAAATGTGATTCAACAGGGCAGGGAAAGCTTATACAGTATAGATAGTGTCACGACCCGGCTCGTGAGCCATGACAAAAAGTGGAGATACGCAGTCTACAAGGAAAAATTAATACAATTATTTTACAAAAATAACTGCAAAGCAAACATCTCTCAGTTATGAGGTGCGTAAATCAGTTTTATCAGTGTGTCTGTTGATGGATGAATGGAAGATGGTGGGTGAAATGTTGTATGAAAGGAACTAAACTAACAAAAAGGCCGAAGCCAACCAAACACGGTGCTGTCGTCAGGATCGGGTGAGAAGAGTGAGCCGAGATGGAACCAACAGGAAAGGTCTGAGACAGCCGATCTTAAATACCCTCACTGGGAGACTGGCCAGGTGCTCCCAGTTAAAGGGCTCCGCCTACTTGAACGGGGTCCTAACCCCGGATCCACATACTACCCACTATACCAAATTAGTTTTAACTAACAGAAATACAAACAGAAAATTATTTTGGCAAAAATACTCTGTTTCAGAAAACTGTAAAACATTTAAGAATCTACAGAAAATAGATGTAAAAGTGATCACCAACGAAAAGAAGATTTATTATTTCGAAGGGCCCAATTTTTGTTTTGTTTTGTTAAAATGTATTTTAATATGTCATTTTTCTGTGGTTGTTTACTCTTTGCTTTAGTAAAAGGAAACCGTTCAAAATGTATCTGGTCTGTGTACTTTCACGTACGGTTATTACAGTTCACTCCCTCAGCTCCTTACGAACCTGAATTAGAGGTGTATTCACTAGGAGTGGGTTACAATAGCATTTCTTTACTCAATGGGATTAACATTAAAATGCATACAAGCAGTAACATGTAAAAAAAAAAGTAAAGAAAAGAAAAACTAAACATGTAAACACGAAAAGGCATCCAGCTACCTGAAGATACCCACATGCAATCCACAGACACAAACCACAGAAACAAGTAAGCACCAACACAAATATAGCAGCAAGTCAAATGTGACAACGGTCCATGTGATTCGAACTGATGTGTTGGATCTTTGCCATCCCAAAATTCAACTCTGTACTTAGTACAATTCTTTCATGAGACCCTCCCTGACTGGTAAAAACCCACTTCCTCCAGATGCAACATTTCTGAAACAGCCACCAGGGCTCATTTTTCTCAGATTTCAAGGCCCCGTTAGAGACAAACGTGTCTTTAAAAGTGAGATCTTAGTGCACAGATGCACGTTCTGCTGCTGTACTCACTATTCTTTCAGTGACACACATTCATAAACTTTCTGCATTACCCTCTTCTCATAGTTTACTTCCAGGGAACATGACATGAGACCCTGAAGTAAACACAGTAGAACATATCCTCAGCCATCAGCTCCACAAATGGACACAATTACAGAACTTGTTGTGCTGTATCATGACCTGAGTGTAAGTAGAGACTCAGCAGGGGGTTGTAGACAGGATTTGGACACCAACACATACGGACACACACACTGCTTCCCTCCTAGTGTGCTGCTGTATTAGGCAGCAAGGCGGGGAGTCAGGGAGCAGTAACAGGGCTATTAGGGCTCCCAGGGACCCTATCGATCTCGTCATTGATCCCCGCCTGCCCCAGCTTGTCCACAGTACTGCAAGGGTTTCTACAGCTACTACACAGTAGAACACATGCATCACCAGAGGATGGACCTGGAAAGAGCGGTAAGAGAGCCACTTAGAAGAAGTCAAAATGACTCCAAGTGGGAGTGAAAGTTAGAAAAGTTTAAACCTCCTATCCTTTGTCTTTTACTTCCTTTCCTTTCTTTATGGCCACATTCTAAATTCACAGTTTCGTTCAGCACACATCTGATGCGACTCCTCATGCCGGTGCTGAAAAAGTGAATGATTTTACAATATGAAGATGTTGGAGCTGAGCAGATTTATAATCTGTGACAACATGGGGAAGCATTTCAACCACAATTCCCCTGTGAAGAGTAGAGCACTGTGGTGATTGAAACCAGGCAGACAAGAATCCTCACCATGCCTGCAAGTGGATCCCATTAAAGTTGCATGTGTGGACTGAGAAATACTTTTACTCCTCGTGATCCACACCCTGGGCTGGCTGTGGCGGAACAAAGAGATTGTTTTTGTTAGACATCAGAAATGTTCTAAAGCAGGTTTTTTTTTCTTTTCTTTTTTTGACGAAATAGTGCTGCAGGGTTCCTGTGAAGAGACAGTGGCACTACATCGCCCCTACTGGACATATGTTGGTACTACACCTACAAATGACGTGTATCCATAAACGTACCTTTACATGACCATAAACACAGCCTAATAAATGATATCCACCTCAGTGCGTGTCCTCAGTTGCGGGGATCAGATAATAAGTATACTGCTGAGTGTACAGTATAACCCTGATTTCTTTAAGGATGACAGGAATGGCACGTCCTCATCAGAGTCCAGCTGATTAATAACTGGCCCTTCCCTCCTTCCATCACGACTAATGGCTCCCTGTCTCATCCTACCTATAATTATCACTCAATAATGAGGTCTAAAGGAAGACGTGTGTGTGTGTGGGGGGGGGGGGCGTGCTACTGCATGTGGAGTAGAATGCACACTGAATGTATTAGTTCTTTGAAGGTAGATCTCTCACAGAAGCAGAATAAAAGTGAATTTGCTTAAATAAGTTCAAATTTGAGACACTTTTCATTTCATGTAATGTTATGCATCAATTTGACTCAAGGTGGTGCTGGACTCTGATGGTGCTCTGATGGTTTGGAAGTACAGTGGTGCAGCAAAAAAACACCTTCATGGACGTCCCCATATGGAAGATTACAAAAATGGTCTAAATGGTTTAAAAGTTAATACTTCCATATTTTCTTTTTATTACAGAAGTGGAGAAGTAGCAGTAATTACAAACATGGAGTGCAGATGCTCATAGAAAGGGCATGAAGAGGTATTAAGACACTAAATACGATCAGTGCATCATATAAGGCCTTCACAAGTCATCAAAGACAGGTGGAAACTGTAACGCACCGATTTGTTTTAAATCAATCTTCATCATCAGATGAATGAAGACATTGGGATGAGGAAAGATATGTGCAATACTGTACGATCTCACACATTTGAATCCTTTAGCTCCTCAGTGATCTGCAGCTGCATGACCGATAGTATCAGTAATAATTAAAAAAAATAGTTTTCCTGTGAATCGTGTGAACAGAAAATCTTTTTATTAATTATTAAAGTGACCTGAATGTGTGATAACCACCGTTATCTTTAGCTACTGTTCAGAGCAGCTGTAAAGCTCTAACATCATCGCAGATAATCTCAACTGATTTGTTAAATAGGGATTGATCGGTAATCAGTCAATTGTCTCATGTGACATTAGACATTTTTCTGATTGTCAAAATTTTTATTTTTAACAGCAGCTGAAATATTTTTTTCATAAATATTTGTTCATAATAATGGAGTCATTTTTTGTATTGCATTGAGTTTTATTTGCAAAAGAACTAAACAAATTAATTTATTGAAGTAAGGAGCGTGGGGTTTTTTCCTTTAAACTGTCATGGATTTAAAGTTTAAACTAGCAGAATGTAAATAAGTGTAATGCCATAAATATATTCTAATTTAAGTTTTCGTTCAAATTATTATCTATTCCATTTATTAGCATCCTTGATTCCTAATAGTCAGTGAAAAGAATCAGTCGATACTCACCATTAGTTTGGCCCTTGGTCTTCAACAGCGTGCCAAATAGGTGTTTATCACACCAACAGCTCCCTCCAACAGGGGCAGCAAAGGGCCCAAAACACACAACCACATCTGATGAGTTTAAACAAAATAAGTCTCCAGAGGAGGGAAGGGAAAACACTTTGATTTCTCACCTACGGCGGAGCTGATAGAATGACAGCGACACTGAAATCCCCAAGAGCAATAAAGCATTCCCATGTGAAAATTAGGCCTCAGCACAGATGAACACTTGTCTCTGATCATTGGTTGGCTATCTGCCCTACATGTGAAGCATATTGCAGTGTTGTTTTCTCTGTTTTGAGAAGTTTCTTCACATCAGCTCATTCTTGCTGCACAATCGTTGATAATATCACCAGAAATGCAATTTTCAGAAATCTTAAAGTTATTTTAAAACACAGTGATGCACCTTTACTTTGCATCAAAGTGCTTTGTGTGTGTAGATCAGCCGCAACAATTTAGAGCCACTATTAACCCTCATTACTTAATAATTCGTCCCTATTAGGAACGTGATGTTCTATCTAACATGGGCATTAGACACAGAGGGGTGTTAACCTGTCAAAAAACAAGCACACAGTGGTGCAATATCTTGATACTACCCAAGCTGAGCTCAGGGGATTAACTCCACACTGATAAGACTGATAAGGTTCATAAAAGCGCTCTGTGAGTGCCAATAACAACTACGATGACTATGCTGCATTCAAAAGTGTTAAGGGGTTGTGGACAGGTTTCATTCATAATAACATCCCAGAATAACCTCCTGCTCATTGAAGTGTCGTTACACATGGATGCAGGAGAGGCAGTAGACCAAGGGCAAACAGAAGAGGGAAATAAAGTCACGTATAATGAAATACATTTTTCCAATGCCTTGATGACCATTTACTTTGTTTGTGTTCTTTGGTTGTTTGTCAACAAAATTTGCAGTAAATAAACAAACATGCTGATTTGCATAAAACTGGAGGAATAGGGCATGATGAAATATTAATCTTCAGTACCACTCTGATATGTAAAATGTCCATCTTTTTGCATGTTATTCATTAGATTTTATTACATTTTAGGACAGTTGCACCAAATATTAGGTTTTCATCACGTGTTCCCAGATAAAATTAAACGATGTTGGTAAACTGAAGCTCCACAGACACATTTGACACAGTGTGACAGTAAATTTGTCCTCCATGTGAATGACGTATGCAAAACTGTCCAGTGATGAGGATGACACAAAGGTGATCAGACACGACAGACATCTGACCCTGTCCCAGGTGTGGTACGCTTACGTCACTTTATAGTTCATCTTTATGTAACACGGAAGTTGTATTTTTGACATAAATGAACTTTACAGCTTGTTAGCATTGAGTGCAAAAGTGCAAAGCTTTTAAGGACATTATTCAGGTGATCTCATGTAAATTAAACTCCAATTAAAACCCCTGAGATGCTCTGTGAAACACCATTTAAACAAATGGGATGATTTCCTATTTGTCTTTGACATTCAATTCAATTGAAAACAATGGAAATACACAATGAAATTATATTTCATCAGTGTTTTTTATAAATATTAGCTTATTCTGAATTCTCATACCAGTGGTATGTCTCATAATGGGGAGAAAAAACACTTGGAAGGTTGACGTGTTCACAAATAACCCTCCTGATTGGATTATTCTGCAGGTAAAGTGTTTTGAACATGGAATATCATGTCTGGTATGAACCCAAACATTTCGGCCTTTGTGACATAAGATGGGAAATAGTGAGAATAATACAAAAGGACAAAGATTTCACCTTCTGCAGTCCATCATATCATCAAAACATTCACAGAAGAAATAGAGAAATTTCTACACATAAAGAGAAAAACCAACATTGAATAGAGGTGACCTTTGATCCCTGGGTCACCACTGCAAAAATCAGCATGACTTGAAAAACAGTTAATGGTAAACACAGCAGAAGGCTGCAACAAAAGACACGAGCTAAGGATCTGACATGCATATGGCCTCTGTCTAAACTTTTGAAACACGTTGCATGCATTGAACACTTGAAATCTTCAATTTAAAATTGTGTGGAGTTTTCTATTTCTTGCCATGCAATCTAAATTTCAGGGTCATGAAAAAAAGTTTATGGAAGAGCACCGTACCTCATAACTTCTGCACTGTGCTGCGTCAAAGAAAAAACGTTGTGCAATATGCTACTGTAATGTTTTATCAGCAGGTACTGTGTCACAGTACTTGCTTACTGTGACAGGTGTAGCTGGTTATGATGACCAAAAAAAATATATCCTTATATGGACAATGAACAGCATTGTTGCACCACTGCTTTAAATTAATTAATACATGCATTTTTTTTTGTTTCTTTGTAGTTAGAAAGAACCTGTTTTATTAAGTAGATTAATAATCTGACACCAAAATAAGGTATAAATTATGCTCAGTTGTTATACAGTATTTTGGGAGATGTTGGTAGATTTGAAATATTTCTTATTATATTTTGCAGCAGCATCTTGCATGCTGCTTGGTGGAGGATGTGTTATATTTCCGAACAACGGGGTGTATGGTAAAGCATGCCTAGATTGTAGTATGAACACATATTTGATCAGCCATGTTATTAGTACAATAAACTGTAATGCAGTACTATTTGAAAAGAAAAATGTGATTTTGTATTATAGCATCACAGAAAACCTAAAATATCCCCAAACTGCAAAAATGAATTATTTTTACGTTAATCAGAGTTCAGACCAATTAAATTAAATTTATTTAATTTAATTTTTCTTTTATGTAATTTAATTAATGTCCTGCTTCACAAGAAAATGAATGACTTTAAGAACCGTAGTTGCTGTAACAAGGAGGTGACTCCATGCACAATAACAATGTGAATGAATGGATGGCCAAATGCTGCCCTTGTAAAACCCTGATCTATCTAACATTTTGTATTTTTCTACCAAAACAATATCTTGTAGATTGCTTTACCAACAGTCAGCCTAAATTCTTTTCTCTGTGGCCATGTCTCTCTCTCTTCCCTCTCAACCCAGGTTCATGCTGTGTTAATGTACAACCAGGAGGGCGGAGACATCCCAGTCACCTCCTCTCAGGGCATGTCTGAAAAGTCAGACACATTTTGACAGACTCACACACCTTCAGCTGATGCCACAGTTGCCGGTACTCCAACTTGATGCTGTATTCATGATCAAACAAATCCAAATTTATTACAACACTTCCTCCAAAGTAAAAAATACCACAAGACTACTTGATTACTTTTTGCCTGATACTTGTGTGATCCAGGATTTCAAAGGTATTCCAGGATTTCAAAGGCACCTGGAAAGTTAAAAAAAGAAAAGAAAAGAAAAGAAAAGAAAAGCAACAAGGGGCTGAAATGATGATGAATATGAAGAAGCAGCTTTCATCCTTGGCTCATATGGTCCTGCTAGGTGTGGGATTCACATTAACCTGCGCCGGGATCTACCTGGTGTCCCTTCAGACAGACTATTACACCTGGAGGCTCATCCCCGCCTACTTCATGATCATGTTCGGTGTCATGGCCGTCATCGTCGGAGTCTTCTGGGCCATCTTCCACAGCATGAAGAGCAAACTTTATCATAGGAGAAGGCACGAAGAGCACATCCAGGTTTTCACTATTGAACGGTAAGACCGCCTGTGATCATTTGATTTGATCTGAATTAGAACAATGAAATATGTAACATCGAGACAGGTATGAAAGGAGAATTAAAAAACAGTTGAGAAATTAAGTACAACAGAATATACGTTTTGTTTTGATATCAATAAATTGCTGTCACAAGAAAAAGCTGCTAAAGTAAAGTACCGTAGTCTAAACTGATGAACATGAACATGAATGTAAATAAATATGAATATAAAGTTTGTCTTCCTCTCCTGAATAATTGAAGTATAAAGTACTTGAGGCCAAATGTTGTCAATGCAAATTTCTAACATTATATTATGTTATAAACCTGAATTCATCAAATTGATTCAGCATTTAATGTTTTGTGTGTTATTACCTGATGACAGGAGAAAATAAACCGTTTTAAACCTCATATCCCACTCAAAAAAAACCAACTTGAAATGAAAGTCACCCCTTTACTTTATATTTCCCCGTGCAGACCGAGCTCCTTCCCACCGTCGTACGAGGAGTCCCAGAGGAGCCAGGTGAATGCTGACTCAGCCCCTGAGGTCGTGGTTGTGGCTGATGGAGTGGACATGGCCATCAGCCTCGCGCCTCCTTTGTACAGTCAGGACAGCTCGGAGGCTCCGGATTGCACGTGGAGCTGGGAGCGACCTCCACGCTACAGCACAGTGGAACGTCTTCAGTGAGGAGGCGCGCGTGAAGGAGCTGAGGGGGTCCTCATTGAACTGAAGGGAGACCAATGTCAGACTGAGCTGAGACAAAACTTGCAAACCTCTGAACGTGAGAGGGTTCCTCAGCTGTTAGACGATGGATCCCAGAGACAAACTGACATCAGCTTCGTGTTATGAACCCATATCCAGGGCTCTGAACCCGACTCCAACAGACAGGATAGGTGTCATGTGTTGGGTTGAACTGTAGTTCTGTGTGGTTGTTGACTGTCGTTTCCACAAGCCACACTTTTGACTTGTGACAACTGTTTGGTGGTGTGACAATCCACCGTGGACGGTATTAATCCAGCTGGATCAAGGGAAACTCAAGTCGAAAAAACAGCCTGTACTTTTACTGTAATTTGCAAAACATTTATGCATTTTATAAGTTTGATAACCTCTTTTATACAGAGGATGAGAATGCTGCTACCTCGGTTCTGTGGGGGGATTTTTATTGTGGAATAAAAATTTTGTCAGTGCTTAGTGCTTCTATTAATTTATTTGATTGAAGCCAACCTTTGGTAGATTTCCACTGTTTTATCAATAACGACTTTGATGTCTTTTCCCACTTCCAAGTCAGGCATTGCTGTTCTTCTTACCAGGCATCCTACTATCATTTCAAGGTTTCCAGTTAGAAGCACCTCTCAGAACTGAATAGCTACAGCTACACTTTTGGCCGTAATCTCTATTTATCATGCTGAGAGCATAATTAAACTGAATTGGCGAAATATATTTATCAAATACCTTTAATTTAGAGAGATTTTTAAAAAAAAAGTTCCCTGATGGATTATCAGTATAAAAATATAACATAAATTCCTTGTCTATTAAACAAACAGCTCCCAAGGCCCCATTTGGCAACTAGAATCTTTTTTTTAATGCGACACAAATTAAAAAGCTCTTTCAGTTGAAGATGTGCCAAAATAGTAGTGTGAAAGACACAATACAGAGAACAATTACATTTTAATTTTGTTATGCAAACTTTTTCAAGTGGCTGGAACAGAAAACATGAAGGCTTTAATCAGTCAGTTCATTATGGAGTGGATCTCAAGGAAGATGACTTTAATGAAATAGAAAATATATAAACTGAATAAAAATATTAGACACTATGTTTTGTCCTCATTTTCTCATGAGTGAAATCTTTCTTTGTATGAATGCATAAGGTTTGTTCCTGTGGTCTCTTACTGTGTGCACATATATTTTAAAACCTGTGGTCCTTCTGGTTTGCATAGATACGTTATGCGCCTGACAGGTGTGGTACATCACGTTGCTGCTTTGCACTACACATTTATCAGATGGTCACAATAAAGGGCTCCTCTATGTTCAACAGAGCTACGTATGAATATGGGCCTGTATAGAATAGATGAATACAGTAGATGGCAATAGACTGGATGGAAGGTTGATGGTTTGAAACCCCCTCTCCAAGTCGACATGCTGATGTATCCTTGGACAGGATACTTGATCCTTGCTCCATAAGTGCTGCCCACTGCTCCTCAACGGTGGGTTAAATGCAGTGAAGAAATTTCATGGTATTGTACTGAGTATAACTGAGTATAACTGCGTAGTATGACATCAAACTGGCCTTACACCTGTGGACAGGAAAGTCCAGGACCTTAAAACCTGGCTTCTTGAAGTGCAAGAGAACATTCTGCTGGTGCAAAGAAGGTGATGACCACAGTTCACTGGCTAATAAATGTGTCTTTTTAAGATAATTTATTATGAATAGCCCAAGGTGTGCCCCTTTGATCACAACTCTGTCCAATCAGCATCAGTGTTGACACCCCACCTGACAGGTAGATGGATTATCTGAAAAGCTAAGTTATAAAGATACTGCTGGAGCAACCATGTCCAATAACTTTTAAACATTTTCATGCAAATTGCAGAAGAAAAGGATGGATCTTAAATGCCAAAGACTTTAAAGACACCTATTCATCAAATTGTGCCATCATGCCAAAACTTGAACCATCTTCTTAGGGATAAATTCTGACATGACGTATCGACCTTGATCCTCATCCAAACTCAGAAATAACACTTGACGCTATAAAACAGGTGGATGGAGCAATATCCTGCAACGTGTGACAGGTGTTGTTTGGTTGACAAAGTGATCACATCCTTGTGGATATCCACTGGCATACTCTCAACTCATTATGAGGGTAATCAGAGCGTTTATGAGTTCCTGTTCAGTGTGTCTCATCTCATTCACACATCACAAAGATCAACCCTCTTCAGTTTCTCACATGAACACAAGGGTTACAATGAACCTCACATCAAGAGCAGAGAAAGATTCTGTGCTTGGTCCACAAAAGCCTCCTCATCCTCACGGATGTTCAATTATGCTATGATATATAGTTTCAGCACAACATGGTGCTTTTAATTGCTAAGTATTTTTTTAATTAAAATCCAAAAATGCCTAAGGGCAACATATCTCACGCAGAGTAGTTTTATTTGTCCCCATTAGGCCTGTCCGATTCAATTAAAAAAGGTTAGTGCAGCACACAAATGAGTTTATCTGGAAAAAGAAAAATATATATAGAAATTGGAGAAAAGCCCGATTAGCAAACAATTCAAAACGACTTCTTTTCTTTTCCATTAGTTTTTATTGTAGTAGCTGTTTTTTTTTATTTCACATTTCAAATACTTTGTTCTCTGGTAGTGAAGATGAGTCACATGTGTGTTAACATCACGCTTTCTTCAGTCAAACATCAGCTAACTACAATTCATGTCACTGTGATGCAACCTGGGTTTTATTTTACACGTCTGACAACATTTTCTATTACTTCTACATTAAATGGCTGGGGGGGGGGAAAACAGTGGCATAAATGAAGGGACTGGTACAAGCAATATGACAAGTGAACACTGCAGTGTTATTCAAAAACAGCAGGATGAATTAAAAAATAACTCTTAGCCAGTTAGCCCTGGTAAAAGCAAGCCACAAACGGCAACAAGTCGGTCTCCGTATTTATCATGTGGTTGCTGTTTACATGTGTTTTTCATTCATGGTAGCAATGAGATCACGTTCCTGGTTTGAGTGGTGAATATTTGTTTCTAACAGCTGAGAGATGATAGTGGTTAATCAACAAATGTGTGTGTCACATTTACTTTCCTTTTGCAACATCATCCTCAGCTCAGTCCAGTGCCGTACGGTGAGCGTCATGGCTCGTGAGGCACTGACGTTAACCTCAGTTTTATAAATCTATGAGCCAAACAGAGTGGCGTATTTGCCAGCGTTGGTCTTCTTTTATTAATTAAATCTTGTTTTGATTGTTTGTCCAATGTGAGGTGAGGCTTCACTGTTCGCTTTGCTGCTCTTACAAATGATTTTTAACCAGTATTTTTAATGTCAGGCTGCTAATATGCTGCACTGTTCGGCTTATAAATTTACAAAAACTGACCAGTCATGAACATCACCCCACATTACTGACTCAGTCATCGTTTAAAGAAAATAAAACACAAGAATGAAGCTACAAACAGTTGATTTCAGCTAGCAGATAAGCACAGGAAATAGTATTCTGAAGGTATTTTCTATGTGTGAGCAGGTGGACAGGTGCATGTGTGTGTGTGTGTGTGTGTGTGTGTGTGTATGCGTGCCTGCGTGTGTGTGTGTGCGTGTGTCTGTGTGATTTCCTGGTCGCTCATGTGATGACGTTGGGGCCACGGCGTCCAGTCCTCTCGTGGATGTTGGATATCTTCAGAGCGATGGCGATGAGAGGACCCAGCACCACCTGCAGAGAAGAGCGTGTCACAAAACGTTTCAGCAGGAACAAACATTTGATCTTTCGAGTTTCTTTTAGGCACTGGTTGTATCAGATATATCACTTTCAGCGTGTAAAAGAAAAAGATAAATCCGACCCTGTAGGCATGAAACATCTGCATGGTTTCATGTGAGTTCAGGTCAGTTATTAATTAATCAAAGAAACTATAGTTTTAACTACTTGTTAAAATTGATTTGCACATTTCATCATCTTTCAGTTGCATTACGTTTTTAAGATTTTTTTCTATAACAAGAACCACTGTTTAGCACTACTCAGTGACCTGGATTACAGGTCGTAACACTCGATCACAGCGGTTAATGTACATCTTTGAGCAGACATTGACCGAGTTTGTTTGTTGTGCAAGGCAGAACGTACAGGTTGAATATGGTGTCAGTTTGGGGCCAAAAAGCATGATGCAGATAAAATGATATCTTATCAGATTTCAGAGGAGATAATCTTTAGCTTACGTCAAATGAACCTTATAAAAACTGTGTCAACATGGAAGTCCGGAGCATTTTACAGTGGAGTTAGCCTAGTTTATCAAGCAGCTCTTTCACTTCGTAGAGATAATTCATTCATAAAATGTTTCCAACAGGAACACTGTAGTGTAATAAAGACATTAGGTACGGGGAAAAGCTGCTTTAAATCATATTGGGCACATAACCTACTTGTGTAATAAGTTCTGAATGAGAGTTTGGGCCATATGAAGATAGAACCTTCCTTTTATTCTTCAATACCTTTTAATGCTGAACTTAATTCAATAACAGAAATAAAGACACAAGTAGGAGCACCGCAACC
Organism: Antennarius striatus; assembly: GCF_040054535.1. Taxonomy (NCBI): domain Eukaryota; kingdom Metazoa; phylum Chordata; class Actinopteri; order Lophiiformes; family Antennariidae; genus Antennarius; species Antennarius striatus. The sequence goes on from NC_090778.1 coordinate 20,197,857, forward strand.
TTTCTCCAGTCACCCAAAAGTTAGTGCAGAGACCTGCTCTGGACACCAATGTCTGCTGTAGTAGTGACCAATCAGGACGCATTGCTGAGTTTCAGCCAGTGGATGACTCCGTCCTGATTCTGGGTCATACACGTGGCGAACCAGGGAACCAGCAGTCTGTCATTGACCCTCTGGTTTTGTAGAGTTGGCGCTGACATACTAATACTTTATAACCGTGAACATTCACCCCCCCGGGGGATTTTTGTAATGGTCGGCCCCGTGCTCCCAGATGCCAATGGCACGATCCAGGTCATTGTGCCCCAGTCATAGTTTTCCTGTCAATTACATTTTCATCCTAATCTTTGTGTATTTTTATAGTGGCCGCTAAGTTTAACAAGTGAGTCATCATTCTGGATCAGCGTGATGAGTGGTGACTTGTTCATCCAAACATCTTTGTACATAAAAAAGATTTTACCAATTTTTAAATAGAGAAAAGGAGCAAAAGAAAATGTGTGGTCATTAAATCCTTTATTTGCAAACGCATTGCTGAAGGATTTAACATTATTTAAATGTTTTGCTTCATTTTTAATCCTGTGCAGGATTGCATGATGAATAAAACACTCTGAAATGGCTTTTTACACACTGAGCATTAGATTTAACAACAATTTAACACTCAAAAAGAGGATTTGGATTTTATGTAGCCTGAATGCAAACAGTCTTCTTGAATATAAAATATACTTTTAACCTGGAATAATAAGCGTGCAGCCTAATCATGAATGTCTCCTTAGATGATTTATGTGCGTTGGGTAAGGGGCAGAATGATTAGTAATTAAATTTATGATCTAATATGTGGGTTCAACAGTACAGTGTAGGTCAGACAACAGGGACAAGGAAATGTAGTGACAGTGTTAAATGAACTTGAAGAATGAACTCATTTTGGTGATAGCCAAATTTGTCAGATCACTTTTATGATAAATGATTGGAAAGGAAAACAAATGAGGTAAGTGAAGTACTTTCCCGTTACTCCAACATAATTTCACCTGAGTTAAATTTGAATTAGCGCTCGAATCGAATGGTAAAGCTCAAATATAATAGATTTTGATGTCCAAATTAATTATTTCTTGGTTCCGTGACCTTAAAACATCACTGCTCATATCATTTTTTCAGCTGTAGATGTAGGAAGAATTGGCACAAAATGTATTTTGAATTTCAGGGAGAACACACTGTTTGGTGAAGTTTTATGGTTATGTGGCCAAAACTAAATGAGGCTGTCTCGCCATTGTGACTGTGGCTTTACAACCCATGGGGATGGTTAAAGTACACCAACAGTTATAACAATATAAGGTGTGTTATTAAAATCTGTGCTACAAGCTGCTGTTAAATACTCCAAAGTCTACAGGTCAGTCTGTTTCAATTGTGTCGTCGCTACATTAGACACTAATTTTGAATGATCAGTGAAATAGTGTCTGACCGTCACAGCATAGCCTCTAAACCCATAACTGTATGTTCTTATTGTGGTTCAGTCCATCACAAACCACAACCTAACTTAACGCATTGCAATCTAAATACAGAAAACGCATTTTTATTTTGAATGAGTAAAATATATTTCAATTCAAAACAAGGAGTGAGAGAAGATCCCATTTAGAAATAAGAGAAACAGATGTAAGTGCGTCTCATTCACAGACACACGCACACACACACACGCACACACACACACACACACATGCACACGCACACACACACACACAGACACGCACACACACACCAGTACCTGTGTCTCTCTGTTGTGTCTCTCTGGGTCTCTCTCAAAGCACTCGGCGTAAATACGGATTATGGCACCCATTCCTCCACCACTCCCGCTCATCCGAAACACAAGGCGGGCCGCCTCGTGGAAGATGATCCTCAAACCCTAAAAACACACCAAGATTTTAATCATCAGTTTGAAAATTTGTTTTGTACAAATTTACTGATTTATTTTCTCTTTTCCAACTGCCTACCCATCAAGATAGTATAGAATAGAATAGAATAGAATAGAATAGAATAGAATAGAATAGAATAGAATAGAATAGAATAGAATAGAATAGAATAGAATACAACACAATACAATACAATACAATACGATACGATACGATACAATAGAAATCTGGTCACAGATAGTTACATAGGTCAAATTTAAACAAAGTACTATTTATTTGAAATTTTAATAGACAGACAGACAGACGGTTAGATAGACGGATAGATAGACGGATAGATAGACGGATAAATAGATAGATAGATAGATAGATAGATAGATAGATAGATAGATAGATAGATAGATAGATAGATAGATAGATAGATAGATAGATAGATAGATAGATAGATTGATAGATAGATAGATAGATAGATAGATAGATAGATAGATAGATAGATAGATAGATAGATAGATAGATAGATAGATAGATAGATAGATAGATAGATAGATAGATAGATAGATAGATAGATAGATAGATAGATAGATAGATAGATAGATAGATAGATAGAGAGAGAGGGGGTGTGGATAAGAAATATTTAAACGATCGTGTCAATGATGTGCAGTACCTACAGGAGCCACTAGATGTCCCTAGATGTTCTCACTGTGTATTTTGTTGGGTCTGCGTTCAAATGGGATTCCAGCTACATACTTGCATCGCCTCCTGTTGTCTCTTAAGTTCAATAAGTTCATGACTAAAGTACTTCAACCTTATTTCAATAAGAATTTCAAAAACTCACATATTAAGAGACCATGACCACCTCCCCTGTAAAATCGTAAACCTAAACTTTAGAACTTAACCTCAACAATTAAGGACAAACAGGATATTGTTGCATTGAGGGCACCCAACTACACAACTCTTCCTGGCAGAGGTAAAGAAAGATAAGACTTTGACTAATGGATGTGTGATGAGTCTTATCTGTCCTAAATTCCACAGTGCCTCTTCTCGTATCCCTTTAGACCAAGGGTCAAGGCCAGGGGAAGAGAGAAAGCAATATCTTCTCAGAAAAAAGCCTGGATATGACAAAGATTTTAATGAAATATACACTAGATGCTTTATTCATGACATGTCATTACCGTAACTGACTCTGCTGCAATACTACAAAGTAGTGCGGTAGTGCTTCCAAAACTTTCACTATTGTAAGAGTACGGAGCAAAGGGCGACAGGAGTAAAAAATCAAGATTAAACATCCCACTTCGGACATGTTAGTTAACTTCTTTGTTTTTTACTCACTGTAGTCATTTATAGACAGGGGTATTAAAAGTAAGGTAACTCAGGTTCACTTGCTTTCCTCCTAATCTGACTTTAGCTCTGGTGTATGAGTCTCACATGTCAAAGTGTGGGGTGAGAATGATAATAAGAGATGTCCGTCCATCCGCCTGCCTGTCTGTCTGTATTTGTTTTTGTGAGTTCAGCTCATCTCTAACAATAGAGTAGCAGTTATCAGGAGGCTGACTAATGCCTGTTAAAAACAATGTCAGCTGCAAAGCCCAGGGGCCTTTAGTGGTCTGCATACCACTTACAGTGTGTGTCTCTGTCTATCTAGCTAGCTAGCTATTACTTTGTAGTAATGAAGAAAGTAATGTAGTGAATGTTCAGTCAGGATGATTATTAGTTTTCATACTTACATCTTAAGTTATTTCTCCTATCATCCTGTCGTTAACATCCTAGCAAGCCCAGTCACACACTGACACACCTTGAGGGTTGTCTGTGCTCTCCTCTTATATACGATTCTCTAGTATTATCTACTCTCTAGCTTGTTCTTCCATGTTGTGCCGTCTACCTTCCTGTTCTCCGAATTCATCATTTCATCAGTATCTTTGGTCTTGTTGGTTTCAGCAGAGTCATCAGTCACCGTCACCACCAGTGTCTGGATTCCACAGGGGGAATTTATCCATCTGCTGCTGAGGGCAGATACATGATCTTGATCTCCCAATAGAGTCTTTTTGATAGACTAATTATCATACATATTCCGCCGCAATAAACAGCTACCTTTATAATTTTTTTTACATCAGTATTACTCAGTATTATAGTATTCTAATAATTATAGACATTTAAAAAGTTAAAATAAAAAAGTTTGAATAATACCAAATATGAGCTTTCACAGCAAAATGTCATGCAATTTCATCACTCAAGAGGAATTTTGTATCATTGACATTCACTGACAATACAATTGTGTCAACAGAAAAATCCAATTTATCTTCAGTGAGAACATTAGAATCAGATCTTCAAAAAGTAGCAAAAAATAGCAAAAAGCAAACAGAGCAAACTGCTGGATATGTATCAGTCAACTACTGGAACATCAACCAGCAGACAAGCTGAAAAACACATTTTGTTGATACATACTATAAGAAGTTACTCAGAATATAATATAGTATCTGCATTGGTGCATAGGTACAGTGTTGGCTCTATGGTGACTTCTATTCATTAATCCATCCATCTATCCGCTATCAGTCTGAGATATGCAGACAATCAAGAATAAATTCAGTAGTCGACTACAAAAGGCTGCATGCCACTGCTGTGTAAATCCCCCAAACTCTGTTTTGTGTGTTTGTAAGTGCCAACTATTCCCCTTCACACACACTTGCCGTGGACAGACCACAAGTGAGACGACAGCTGATATAATTCTGTCCTGGGAGGAATGTGTGCTGTAATAACACACGCTGGGGCAACTGGGATGCTGAGGATTTGCCACTGAGGTTAAAACACATTCTGGGGTGACTGACTAACTTGATGTGTAGCTGCTGTAACCAAGGTAACAAGGTGAAGTAATGCACAACAGGGTGGCAAGATCTTTATTGCCCTTAAAACTAGTGGATAAATTGTTGGAAGAATATTGCAAGCAAACACAACTGTGAACATGTGTGGCATATGGAAGTGTATGCATGTGTTCACAATTATGCACTGGGACAACTGGTTTGAAGGGTGTCTATGTGGTATTAGGTGGGGCAGAGGGGAAGAAGTGTCGACGCCAGGGAAGAGTTTCCACACATTTCTGAGCTGAAGGCAGTCAGCTGGATGAATCCTACGGAGCTTTTGGGGGTGGGGGGGCAGCTAGAGGATATTGATGGTATCCTGACAGAGGGTGTTATCAGTAAATGCATGGATCTGTGTCTGTAGGCACATGTTTATTGTCTGAAGATGGAAGACAGACTCATGTCCAAATGTGGAACCTCTCTAAACAAACAGGTTTGAGGTTTTGTTAGTGGTCTAGCTCACAAGAGGCAGCCAGCGAGTACAGAAACATGCACAGGAAGGTCTCTGGATAACTTTGGTGAGGATGTCTTCAGGCACACCTGAAGGACACTTCAGGAGCACATATCTCTACCAAGGAAACACGCTTACTTGATTAAATAAAACTCTAATCTAGCTGCTGACTTTCCTTAAAATCCATCTGGTAGTTTATGTTTAATAGATGGAATATGTGAATAAAACCTGACACCAAGCAGCAAACAAGCAAACAGTCCTCAAGTCTTCAGAGAAATCTGAATTTCTTTGTATGAGGTGTAAACGCCAATAGCTACAACCATCATGTCATACTCCAAAACTAACCACAGCAATTTGAGGATCGTCTCACATTCAGATACTTCTTGACGTAATTCAACGCAGTACGATGCAATGAGATGTAATGAAATACAAGACAATATGACAGTTTTTCAATCCTTCACTGAGGAAGTCATGATATGGCCCATATTCTCTGTTATCAGGATTATTAAAAAAAAAAACAACAACAACTACTGGAAAGACTTACAAATAAATTTGTTGGACATTTTTCAGTTTCTTTAACATCGTCAGATAGAGTGTATTTCAAGTGGGACAGGGCCTTCTGGGTACTGTTAAGGCTGCAAGCTAGCTGTTCATTTATTCTGTTAGTTGTTGTGTTGATGTATGGTTTCACAGTTTTTTTCCTTGTATGCTATTCATGTGGTGAATAACAATGAAACTAAACTAAATTAAACCAAACTATCCATTAATTCATCTTTTACAGCTGCTTATCCACTTTGCGAGTCACAGGTCTGCTGGAGCCTATCCCAGCTGGCAACAGGCGAGAGGTTGGGTAGCACCCAGAGCCGTTTCCGGTGCATCACAGGGCCACACATAGACAGACAACTACACACAATCACACCTACAGACGATTTAGAGTCATCAGTTCACTTAAGCTGCATGTTTCTGGAGGTGGGAGGATACCAGAGAACCTGGAGAGAACCCACACAGACATGGGCAGAACATATAAATTCCAGGTAGAAAAGAATCAAACCTGGAATCTTCTTGCGGTGCAACAGCGCTGCCCTAAACCAAACCTAATAAAACTTTAAAAAAACACACAAACACTAAAGTAGAGTAAAATCAAGTAAAAAATGGGGGGGGGGGGTTAGGACAGACAAACTTAACAGCATCAGATTTTTTGGCCTAAGCCGAATTGGTTTCTCTACTAAGTGCTTACTTTACTACTTTACTTATCAAATATTATACCAAGTGCATTGAGTGGGAACACGTTTCATTGACCTCACTGACATGTTTTCTGCTGTCACACATGTTCTTGCTCAGGTATAGGATACTAGAGAGATATGTCTAACCACATGTCTATAGATTTCCCTCTCTGGAGGCTGACCTGGTTTCGAGCCACTGTGCCATCCACGGGGTCGATGTACTCAAAGTTGTCAGCCTTCTCCACGCTGTACACGTGGTCTCCAACAGCAAACTTCTGGCTGGTGAAACCCTTGTCTAAGATTAAGGCCTCCAGATCTCTCATCAGGTAAAACGCTGCTCGGGGGTCCAGACCTTCATAGTCAAACCTGACAGACACCAACACACAAACCCATAAATACTCAGCAAGAAGCTTACAAAGCCACCCCACAGAGACACACACACACACACACACACACACACACACACACACACACACACACACACACACACACACACACACACACACACACACAGTAATATATTTGTATGGCTGAGCAGAGGCAATTTATGATTTACCATGACTGTACTAAGGAGTATTGAGGGTGATTGGTTGATTTTCCTTCAAATGATGACAGATATTTACGGTTAGCAGACTTTTTTAGGCTCTCCTACTTTGATTTGTCCTCTCCATCTACATGTTGTGGAAAATCTACATCAGATTAGGATCCCCTCTGTGGGAAAACTGACTGCAGGGGAAAAGGTTAAAAAAAGAATAAGTGACAACCGGTGCAGAGGACTGACGGAGAGGCGAAGGAGACGCGGGCCTTGGAGACATATTTGGCTTTGGTGAGGATATCAAGGCTTAACACTTCTCAGAAAAGGTAATCATGGAGTCAGTCTCAGGGCATGTGATTGGAAAGAAATTCAAGATAGAAGGATTCAAGCAATGAAAATGGCTTCAAGGATAGAACAATAAAAATATAAATGGGCTGCTAATGGAATCAGTTATGAAAGAGCAGCTTTTTATCTTTGAGCTCTTTTACCTGCAGAAATATTGACGACCATACTTGGCCCAGTGTTCTCTGACGATCTGCTCCACGCTCTGTTTCCTGGCGGCCATGATGGACAACCACATCAACACCGACCACAAGCCGTCTTTCTCACGAATGTGGTCTGAACCTAGAGGTTTAAGAAAACACCAACAAAACTTCAACTCTTAGTAAACATCAAATTTTGAGGAGTGGAAGTCCGATTAAGATAGAATGGCTAATTTAAGACTATGAATAAGGAGAGTCTTGCTATGAACCACGACTTCTAGCCAAGAAAAAGTGGAGTACATAACGTCCAATACAATAAATGAGATATACTGCAGTTGTTAGTGGCTTTAAATTTTTTGTCTTTTTTGGCAATAGCCAATTAGCTAAATATTTTGTCTGCTTCCAGTCTTTGAGGTAAGCTAAGAATCCCTTTTCCCCAACTTTATAGTTAGACCAGAAACTGAAACTTCTATTATCATCTAACACAGGAACATAAATAAGGGTAAAAACTTCACAAATGCCAAAGCTGGATCTGCAAAAATTCTGCAAAAATGGAAAATTCCAAAACAAGACTTGGATTTATTTTTTTTTTAGCATTTTTTGCTCACGCAGTGATGTATTTATGCAGAAATTACATGAAGAAGGTAATTTAGCTTAGCATTTTCATCTGCTGCTTGTAACAAACCTCCAGGCAGAGTATTGGAGATTGGAAACATACCAAACATGGACACAAACAGATGAATGGTTTGCACACTTGATCAGTTCCCTTCACTGGGGAGCCATAAGTATTTCCTTCACTGGGGAGCTATCACTCTTTTCTCACTAACAGCTGCACAGTAAATGTATTTGTTAAGGGAACACTTTGACATTTTAATATCATTGAATATGTTAGTAGTTTCCAAGAGCAAAGCTTGGAGCAGAAAATGGTATCAGTTCCTAGGTATCACTTCAAGTTACACATAAATATATTTTATGAGATAAACAGGATGTTGTTGTTACGTCTGTTTTATAAGAAACACACTTCCTTTCCTTTTGTCTCCTCCAGGAAACTCGTTCTAGATCCAGCTCTGGTTGTATACCGAGAGACAGGGCGGTCACCTTGACGATCATATTAATCTAATCACAAGCATAACCCTTACCTCTAACCTGTCATTCATAGAGACTGATTTGTTTTCGTCTCAGACATTTCACCTATAACCTTTGTAAGAAAAGTCAAAAATAGGCTAATTAATGGGAAAACAATGGAAAAGGGTCCTCATAAAATGATGATAGAGATGCCCCAATGGTTTTTCAGGGATTCATTTTATTAGTATTTTATCAATATGAAGAATTACATGTTTTATTCTGCTCTTATTTTAAGTTTTAAGGCTGGTGTTTCCATTTGTAAATCAGGAGTCTATAGGTAACGCCACAATAGCAATGCACAGCATAGTTTGACATCAATCCCTGTAATATTTCAAGCCATGCTTGTCCAAGTAAATGTATCAGAGTTAGCAAAGAGCAGGAGTGGTTTGCAGCTCTGATGATTTACCACTCAGGGCTCTCTCTCAGAGCTTTTGGCCTTACATGGGTAGACAACGAGTCGGCTCCCACAGTTCCCTGTGCTCAGAAATCCTCTGCTATTTCCATTTCTCTCCCTGTCAATACTTCTCACATTTGGGCTCTCCAAAAATCCCATTTCTCTCCTCATCTCCAATGTTAATATTGTCGCTCAGACACTTCCCCTCTTTGCGCCGTCCGTTATCATCTCCACTTGGAAGAATAAGTCTGAGAAAATTTGGAAGGAGTAAGATAAAACTGACATTGAAATAGGTCAGAGCTGTAAAGAGCAGGGAAATAAAGGAGACGGGTAGTAGGAATGGAATAGAAAATGTGTGTTAGTATTTGTGCATGGACATTGTTTGTGTTTTCTGAGTGGCTACTTTTGCATTCATAGAAAACATTGCCACTGGAGGACTGTCTGCTTGACGCTGTGATTCACGGAGCCACTGTCTCCTTTTATAGCAAAAGAATGGGGATTATTTACACATGCGCTCAGGTTCACGGCCCTCACATCTATTACACATCTCTGACTGCTGCTGCATGCAGTCAAGATGCACTGCTTGAAACTCCAGTCCTGGAAAAGGCTGGTGAGAGCGTGAAAGAGAAAGGAAGAGAGAACCAGAGAGACTTTCTCAGCTTTAAATGGAAATGGTGATTTCACAAATATTTAGGCTGCTATTTTTGTGGTCTCAGTCCTCGTTACTTCCACTGATAATGTCACTATATGTTTCATGTTAATGGCAGAAATTCGGGAAAGACGTAAAATCGTCAGAACAGAGGTGACGTGTGAGGTGAGAAACATGAGCAATCAGTAAAACTGTTGTTACACACTTTTCTAACAAGCTGGATCTACTCGACTTATTAAAACCTGAAGGGTAGAGGGAGCCATATGTGGTGCTAATCTGAGTGTTTCAGCTACCTGACTGTAGTTACACATGCATGTGGTTTTTCTGTGCAATAAAGGATTATGATCAATATTTCAGTTTTCTCACTTTTAGGCTTTCCTCCCAAAAAAAAAAAAAAAAGGATGCTTCAGTTCTAGCTGCGCTGCCCGCTTCTTTCAGATACTGCCAGGCAGACAATTCCTCATTGACTCAGTGGGACTACGATGGCACGGCAGCCATCAAACCGACCTCCATGCAGATCTTCTCTCTTCAAACTCCATCATGTTTCATTCTCACACAACTCCTCAAACAAACCCAATTCGGCCGTGGTACCATTCCGTTTGATCTGATCGACTAGATTTCTCCTCCACTGGGTTTTATTGCAGTGATATCATCCTGCTAACAGATCTCTGAAGTTGTTTGGTGAATATATTGTTATCACAACCACCATCAATTGTAGTCCGTCCAAAAATAAGACCCAAGTCATAAACAGCAATTTCCCCTTTCATTTCAATGGAAGAATGACACGACAGATTTGACGTGTGAGTGTTTCAGCAAGTCTCTGGTGTGTGTTCCCAGTTAGAGGCAGATGGCCAGTGCAGATTCCAGCAGCGGCCATGTCTGCTGGCAACACACACTGACAAGGGGAGGGGATTTTTTCGGTCACACACACCAACTCACAATTTCCAAGCTGCAACCAGGGCTTCACATCAGTTCCATTTTCTTCACACAGTAACAGGCTGCTCCTGACTTTAATGTGTGTTTCTTCTGTACGGCTGACATTCAGTATTTTGTGTTGTAGCAATGATCATTCGTACCTGTCCCGAAGCTCTCCTCCCCACAGAGGGAACAACGCCCAGAATCCATCAGGTTTCCAAAGTACCTCCAGCCTGTGGGAGTCTCATACAGAGCCAGTTTCATGGCTTTGGCTACCCTACAAACACACAGAGAAAAAGAGGGAAATAAACTCAAACCTAGTTCTTTACGCTTGCACAAAAAAGAAAAGAAACAAACATAACAAACAAACCAAGAAACAACATCTCTCTATACTGATGCCAGACTTTATTAGTTCTAATGTAATGATACACTAACCAACAATCCTCTGAACTCTGAAATAAACCAGACCAAACGTTGTATGACAAGAGAAATCTGCCAACAGCTCATTGGACTCCATAAAGCAAAGAGAGAACAAACAGAGAAGAAGCTTTAAACTTGTGTTTGCTTTGAATATCAGCCATGTCCTCACACAGGCAGAGGACGAGGTGTGTGTGTGCGTGCGTGTGTGTGTGTGGGAGTGTGTGCATAGAGATGTTAATGTATTGTGCTCCTATGGAGGAATAATTTACAAGGATATATTCAGGGTTAAGGTCATGTTTGTATTTTTGAATTAATATTCAGCATTACAAAATTTAAAGAGTGGATTTTATTGAAGATTTTTAGATTCTTTGACTTCAGCTGCTCTAAAATCATTACATTTTAATAACAGTAAATAAAATGAGGACTTTTATCTCCTACAACTCATCATTCAAAACTGTAGGGGTTTCTACATTTCAGAAACGTTCGTCTTTTCAACTTTCTTACAGTTGCTGACGCTTTTGGTTCAAATTTGACGAGCAATATTATAGGTTAAAAAAGGGAAAAAAACTGGTGTCGCTCAAACCACTGGTGCTCATGAAAGGAAAATAAATAAAGAAATGATGAAAAAAAAGGCATAAAAATCCAAGTCCAGGCATTCAAGGTGGTTTATATGAATGAAGTGGAGTGGATGCATGTCAGCTATTCAGTTGTATAGTTCAGTTGTATAGTTTCGTCCTCAGTACACATGGATGTGTACTGAGGAGGAAATCCCTCAGGAGTTGGTGAAGACAAACTTCTAAGAAGAGTAGATGAGGAACTTGAATTTATCAGGAGGTCAGAAAGACTTGCTCTTTGCTGGGCATGTGAAGATGACACAAACTATTCATATCAAAGAAAGGACCCATTTAAAGTTGGAGGCCATGAGTGGGTTTTCTTTTTTATGTCAGGCCTACAACATGTGACTTTATGGACTGTTTTCAAACAAACTACTTAACAAATTACTGAAAAACTCAGAGGAAGGAATGGGCATTTGGGAAGAAAACAAGTGGAGGAGCTTCCAATTTGAAATCAAGCAACCTCTATTGTAATTATGAAAGTTACCATGCAAAGTTTGCAGAGATATCTACTGTAGTTTGCAGTGAGAGTGCCCTTCTGTCTCTGCACAGATCACTGCTCAACCACATCCCAGACCTCTCCAACAACCTCTGAAAAATGGAAACACAATTCCCGACCCTTAGCCAAGACTCGCTTGAGGGGCAACAGTTGTTGCTCCCAAAAAAAAACCCACACGCAGAACTGATTTAAATATTTACACTGTGGGAATTCATCAGGCAATATGTGGATCTGGTGGTATCTGATGCTATACATCTACACAGTCATCATGTGCATAAATAAACTCCACTGTTCCCAGTGCAGTTGTTAATATGATGACGGGATAAACGGATGGGATAAACTTCCAAATAAGAGAGAGAGGATGTGGGGGCTGGAAAGGAAAACCTGGCAATCCTGAGAGAAAACAGGAACTCTGGCCAGCTGATGAGCTTCTCACATTTTAAACATCATAGCCAAAATAAGCACTGAAAGTCACCCAACCAGCGCTCAGTTTTCAAACTATATCACAAAAATGTAAGGGCAAAAAACCGAATGAGAAGTATGATAAACATGTTTTCTCAAGTCATTAGCAGAGTCATTACCTTACATGACATTCAGAGAATGAAAACAGATCGGATTGATGTGACATTCCTCAGACTCAAGCCAGAAATTTAAGGATTGTCTAGTTTCAGATCTGCTCATACGCACAATAGTAAAGTCATGGACATAAACCTTACCATGTGCTTATTTAAACAGATAAGGGACCGTCTAAGGTCAACCAGATTCAGTCAGTGCAGCTTGTCTTTTGCAGGCGTTGCCAAAACAGAGAAATTTGGCCAGATGAGAATGACTGGAGACACAAGGAATAAACTTGGAACATTTCTATTTTAGGCTTCAGTCCTCCTGTGTGTAGGTGTAACCTCTCCACTGTAAGGCCTGACAGCGTATCAGTCCTTACTCTGACAATAGTAACAGGCAGCTTCCAGGAAATGGTGGCAGGAGGGCGCCATCAGCCTAATTCCCTCATTTTATTGATAGATTTAGAAATATCTGTGAACAAGTTCATCAGTTTTTCATTAAATGGAATTGAAATCTTAAAATGATACACAATCAATTCATATGGCATTCAGTTTACAAGTTAATTTACTTTACTGATTTTTGGTTTTGTTTTTACTGTTGAGTAAATGTTATGATAACCAAATTCATTAAACTACACAACGGGGTTTTTTTCTTCATATTTTACAATTTAAATTCAGTTACATAAATAAAATATGGTTGATTTTTTTTTAGTAGTTGCTACTATGACTAAAATAATAACATCTAATCAGAAATCAAATTCTACAAGGAGAATATAGAAGCTCAGGATTACACCCACAACCTAATACACACACCCTTTGGTTTTAACAATCAGCATACATGCTTTATATTATTTATGTGTTATATTTGTATCTTTCTCATATTACAGATACTAGGGAGATAAAAAAGGAATGATGCCTCTCTATCTGCAGAATGTAATATGGCCAACTTTAGGCCATGGCTTGATATTTTACCCATACATAGCTTCTAATGGCTCCTTTCCTCAGCACAGCCTGGAGTTAAAGCTCCTGAGATTGGCATTCGGACAAAATGTCCTGCATGCCAGAGGATTACTTGGTCTTGGAATATGAGCTGTTCTTGACACACGGGACAATGCAGAACTCCGATACAGTAAGAGGCAAAACTATTCAAGGATATTTTATACTGTCAATATGAATACATTTATTTATTCCATTTACCTTGGAAGATTTACTTACAGAACACCCTCTGTGACCTGCTGCAGCAGCATTATAGGATCATAGCCCATTATAATAATTAGAAAAGGTCCCAGCACATAACCAGTACCAATTCCAATTCCAGTCCTGTCATATTCAAGTGACCCAGTAACAATCTTCTGTATTGCTCTACTCGGATGTACTGTATGTCTGATGTCATGAACATGAGCTTTACGGCAAGCATGTGCGACATCTCAGCAAATTTAAGATGATGGCCAAATGGTTTACAACATTTGAAGTCCAAATACACACTCACAAGAACCTGTTGCTTTGCCCTCTCCACATCTTATATCTTTCCATTAATGGAAGGAGTTACAGTAATGGACAGGCAGATGTTTCCTTGACCAAAACTTCCTTCCCTTCATCTCTTCCTCTCCATTCCTCCCTCCCTCCATGAGACTTTAGCACTGCTGCACAAAGCTCAAAGTACAACAGACACGTCCAGTCCATGTAAGAATGATTTAACACCTACAACTTGTGGCCTCAAGTCCATCTGAATCTAAATCCTGCACAACTAAACATAAATGCATTCTCTTTCTCCTAGCTGTTCTCCCCGCTGCCACATACATATACACACAGTCACATTCATCAAGGCTTTTATAACACAGTTTGCTTGACTACGCATAAACACAGCAGGGAGGGTTGCTCAGTCGAAACATCCAGCATGCTCACACACACGTATCAAAAGGCTGATGCTACAGGGTCCAACACCGCATGACTCAGTGCAATTATTACGTATCAATATCATGAGACTCAGCCTCCAGCAACAAGTGGGGCGTCGCCCACGCAACCGCATCCACACAACATGCACACATGCATGTGTATCAGTATCTACACACATCTGAGTTTGTATACTGGAGTTCATACGATGACAAAGATGTCATGTGTCCAAGCATAACTCTAAGCAATGAGGTCACTTCATGTATGGCAGTTGTTACACACACTAATTCACACACACTCACACATGTGCACATCTAGTCAAGCATGTACACATACCATGACAGATTACCATGCAGGCACTTTCTGTGTACATCAATGTTCAAACCCTGTTCCGTGGCAGTTATTCTCATTAATGATAAACGTATGGAGTGTTCCACACATATATACAAAATTGGACAGAGTGAAGTAAATGAAACTAATCCTTTCAGCTGCATCAACCAGAAGATGATGACAACTGGTTTAAAATATTTGAAGTCCAGTCACATGATGTGCATCATGAACAGCTGACAAGCTTTCATTCGTTTCCCATATTCGTGGGTTAGGATAACAGTTTGCCCCTCAGCAGCAGAAAAGAACCACGTTTTAATACTTCAAGGATCTGATGAAAAAAAAAAAAGCTATGTATTTTTACTTGATCGTAATTATTTTGTATTTGACAAATTAAACTGGGCTTGCGCAAGCCATTCGCCACGTCACCATAGGCGTGTAAATTCCAGATTGGCTCCAAGGTTTTTAGCTTGTGTAGCCACAGTGGTGTTCTTATTTTTAGGAAAAAAAGGCTAAAACTTATAACTTTTTTGGACTCGCGAAAATCTCCGAGCGATAACAAACTTTTTCTCTCACTAGCGCCGCTATTTCCGTCGGAGTGCACCAACGGAAATAGCCGACGGAAATAGCCGAAGTGACCCGAACGCTCACGATCATTAAATATGCACTTGGATCCAGTGTTATATAGTAGAGTTTGTGTTAAAATCGTAATTAAACATCAAAAGGTGAATAAATTCTTTTACAATGAGCCACAGTGGCTAGCTGTGGCTCCTGGTGCAAGCCCAGTGAAATCACATCTGAATTAATTTTAACTTACTCAAAACAATATTCTGTGACAATATAACATGGACCAATTATAGTTAATCTTTTTGTTTTTTTCCTTTATATTAAATGGTTCATATCTCAATGGGGTGCGGTACCAGGGTCCTTCTACTGGAACAATGAATTTCCCTTGGGATCATTAAAGTATATATCTATCTATCTATCTATCTATATTAATGAGGATGAGTTTAGCTGTGGTCCCATCTTCCCTCTCAGCGTCTTCTGCTCGGCTGTAGTCTTACATAACAATCCATATTTATAGCCAGTGAGTAAACATATTGGGGGAGTATAACTATGAGATGAGTATGTGATCTTTGCGTCTTATTCATAGGGAGTGACTCTTCAACCAAGAGCGGCATCCATTTAGCTGCTGCAGGAGTTTGGGGAAGGGAAGTCAGGGACTGGTGTTAGACAGGGTACCCCCCACCCCCAGATATTCTGAGTGTCGGTGTGAGTGGAGGCATGTTAGGCTGCATCATACCTGTCGAGTGCGGTGCTAGTGGCCATACTTCTGGCAAAGCCCTTGACTCCGTGCTGTCTGAAGTAAGGGATGTTGGACAGGTTGGCGGCCATGATGGCCACTGAGTCTGATGGGTTCACAAAGAAGCCGTTTTCTCCAAGGATCATGTACCGGTCCTGAAAGCACAATGGCATACAGTGTTGTGAGTTAGCACGTGTCTAGTTGTTAGTTTGTAGTGAAGTGAAGAGAGTGGAAAACTTTATAGGGGATAACAAGGAAAATCCTTTTTCTTTTCCTTTCGGCTTTTCCCTTCAGGGGTCGCCACAGCGAATCAGTGGCCTCCATCTAACCCTGTCTTCTGCATCCTCTTCTCTCACACCAACTACCTTCATGTCCTCTTTCACTACATCCATAAACCTCCTCTTTGGTCTTCCTCTAGGCCTCCTGCCTGGCTGTTCAAAACCTGTTCAGCATCCTTCTACCAATATATTCACTATCTCTCCTCTGGACATGTCCAAACCATCTCAGTCTGGCCTCTCTGACTTTATCTCCAAAACCTCTAACATGTGCTGTCCCTCTGATGTACTCATTCCTGATCCTATCCTTCCTGGTCACTCCCAGAGAGAACCTCAGCATCTTCATCTCTGCTACCTCCAGCTCTGTCTCCTGTCTTTTCCTCAGTGACACTGTCTCTAGACCAAACAACACTGCTGGTCTCACCACAGTTTTGTACACCTTTCCTTTGATTTTAGCTGAAACTCTTCTATCACACATCACACCTGATACTTTCCTCAACCTCTTTTCCAGACTCTCCATTGCTCTAGACTGTTGAGCCTAAGTACTTAAAATCCTCCACCTTCTTGATCTCTTCTCCCTGTAACCTCACTCTTCCACTTGGGTCCCTCTCATTCACACACATGTACTCTGTCTTACTGCGGCTAACCTTCATTCCTCTCCTTTCTAGGACAAACCTCCACCTCTCTAGCTTCTCCTCCACCTGTTCCCTGCTCTCACTGCAGATCACAATGTCATCTGTAAACATCATAGTCCATGGAGATTCCTGTCTAACCTTGTCTGTCAGACTGTCCATCACCATAGCGAACAAGAAGGGGCTCAGAGCTGATCCCTGATGCAGTCCCACCTCCACCTTGAACTCCTCTGTCACACCTACAGCACACCTCACCACTGTCTTACAGTCCTCATACATGTCCTGCACCGCTCTAACATATTTCTCTGCCACTCCAGACTTCCTCATACAATACCACAGTTCCTCTCTGGGCTCCCTGTCATAAACTTTCTCCAGATTTACAAAAACACAATTCAGCTCCCTCTGGCCTTCTCTGTACTTCTCTATCAACATCCTCAAAGCAAATACTGCATCTGTAGTACTCTTTTTTGGCATGAAACCATACTGCTGCTCACAAATGCTCACTTCTGCCCTTAGTCTAGCTTCCACTACTCTTTCCCATAACTTCATTGTATGGCTCATCAGCTTTATTCCTCTGTAGTTGCCACAACTCTGCACATCTCCCTTCTTCTTAAAAATGGGCACCAGCATACTTCTCCTCCATTCCTCAGGCATCTTCTCACTATCTAAGATCCTGTTGAACAACCCAGTCAGAAACTCTACTGCCACCTCTCCTAGACACTTCCATACCTCCACAGGTACAGTATTGTCTGCACTATAAGGTGCACTGGACCATAAGGCACACCCTCAATGAAAGGCGTATTTTAGACCTTTTTCATATATAAGGCCCACTGGATTATAAGGCACACTGTCGGTTTTTCAGAAAATTAAAAGCTTTTAGGTGCACCTTATAGTGCAGAAAATCCTGTATATCATCAGGACCAACTGCCTTTCCATTTTTCATCCTCTTCAATACCCTCCTCACTTCATTCTGACTAATCTTTGTTACTTCTTGGTCCACAAAAGTCACCTCTTTCAGTCTTTGTTCTCTATCATTTTCTTCGTTCATCAACTCTTCAAAGTAATCTTTCCACCATCCCATCACACTACTGGCACCTGTCAATACACTTCCATCCCTATCCTTAATCACCCTAACCTGCTGCACGTCCTTCCCATCATTTTCCAACAAGGGAAAATGCTGATTTTCTATATGTTGCTTACTGGAAAAACTAATAATTATTTCAGCTAATATTTGCCATTTCTCTGGATTCTACTTTCATCTTTTCTGATGAACACTGGCACTGGATATACACTGCCATGTCACTTTAATGATGCACTAGCTCATTAAATGTGTGTTTTTCCACAGATTAGAATAGACCCAACAATTTACTCCAGTTTGTGCTGATGAATATTTTTGTTTTATATTCAGGATGTACCTTTTCTGAACTGGTAATCAGTGCCGTAGTTGTAATAGTAAGGCAGGAAAATCTTCACAAACAGTGTTTCATGGAAATGCTGACAATAAACTTAGAAAACCTGCGGCCTTACAATTTGAAAAAATAGTTGCAATTAAAGAAAAAAAATGTTGCCATTAAATTTAGCAAAGCTGGATTTATGAGTCTGTTGAGACACAAATAATAATTTTGCCAGCAATCAAATGTCAGTCGAGAGTCTGGAAGACATTGGTTACGGTATGATATAAGAATAAAACCAAAAAGAAAGCAGTCACGACCCTTCAAATGGTGTGGCTGATGCTAATGACTGTGAAGATACCGATCCTGGTGGGAGAAACAGAGCAGCTATGACACAAGTCTCATGGTGTTAAGCTAATTAAATTAGCAAAAAGTGTGTGTGTGTGTGTGTGTGTGTGTGTGTGTGTGTGTGTGTGTGTGTGTGTGTGTGTGTGTGTGTGTGTGTGTGTGTGTGTGTGTGTGTGTGTGTGTGTGTGTGTGTGCGTGTGTGTGTGTTGTGTGTGTGTGTGAAACTGAAATGACAATTGGACAACAATGTGGAAAAAGTGAGCTGCCTGTTGGATGTGGAATTTTTCTTTCCTGCTTTCAACAAGCAAATAAATGCAAGAAAAAAACATAAGTAAAGCTCTGGTATCTATGGGTGGAGTTTACTTAGTAGTAATTGTTAAAAATACATAATTTAAAACATTCCGAAAGAATAAATTGAGGTAGTTCTCAGTAATCAAAACAGGATCCAACACCATTAAAGCTTTCATTAAATGTTTTTAAAATGGTCAAAGTGTTGTGATAATAATGCAACAAATAATGCAAATGTTCTATTCATTTCTGTGGCACTACTATTGTTTATGTATATTTTAGGTGTATGATCAAAAATATAAACAAGTGAATCATTAAGTAACTCTACAATCTATCAGCTTTAGAAAACAAAGTGAATTTGATGTGGAAAGGCTTAATCGGCAACAAATCATAATACAGATCTCTTCCAGATACCTCTCCCAGATTCATTGTTATTAAGCTAATAGATGCTAAAATTTTGACTTTCTTGTTGTTTTTTACTGATGATGCTGATCTGTCCACCTGTCACGACCATGTTGATGTCTGACGGCACTTAATTCATTTATTCTTATGTATTCACATGAACGCTTTGGAGTGTGAATTTAATTAACCTTGGGGGTGGAATGAAGTCATTTCAATCAGAATCTAATGAATCTAAAAATAGCATTCATTCTTTCGCTGTCATTGAATTGGTCAGAATTTCCGAGAAACAAATCATATATCCGCAGGGAATCCACACAGGAAAGTCCGGATTCCAACCCAGAACGTTCTTTGTGTGAGGCAGCGGTGCTAATCACCACACCACCTTCAAAGTCATCCCCAGTTTATGTGAACTGGATGCTTCCAGTTTCTACCTTACACTGCTGTAAGAAGCACACTGGTCCAAAAATTTACTGTAAACTAGTTGAGATGCCCCAAACTAGATCAATGTGTTAAATACTAAAACATAAGCTGCTTTCTCCTGTCAGACTCCTCACATGAAGCATGTAACTGAGAAACTGAGACGTCTTACCCCGTCTGCATCAAACGCAGCTCCAAAGCCAAAGTCGCCACCTTTCATGGCGTCCACCAGAGAGCTGGCATATGTCAGGTTGGGCTCTGGAGGTCGGCCACCAAAGTCCTCCATCGGGATGCAGTTAACGGCGGAGTTGGCGGGGGCTCCCACCTCATCACACAGGATCCTACGTACGTAGGGGCCCATGGCTGTGAGACAGAGGTGAGGAGAAGAAAAACATAAACAGCTTAATCCCCAACATTAACAAAGCTCACGGGCTTTATAAAGCAGATGATGGATGGTCTCACCTCCGTTCATGGCATCGATGTGTATCTTTAGCTGTTCTGGTCCTGTGAGAAGACTCTTAATGGCACGGAAATCGAAAACGCTTCGCAGCAGTTGTAGATACACCTCGACTGAGTCGACGACCTCCACTACAAACACACGGAATTAGGACTTCATGCGTGTCTTTGAGCATCAAATAGAAGTGTTTAAATATAGCATGCGTCTTCTTCTAGAAATGACTTCTTCAGAGATAAAGAAACATCTTATAATACAGTAACATCATTAGGGTTTATAAAAAGCGTATTATTAGCTTTAATCCCTTGATAAAAGAAATCAACACAATCTTTTGTTTCTAGCTTGTGAAAATTTCCTCATTATTCCTAGATCGATGTGATCATCAGACAACCATTAGCTGTTTAGTATGTGTGTGTGTGTGTGTGTGTGTGTGTGTGTGTGTGTGTGTGTGTGTGTGTGTGTGTGTGTGTGTGTGTGTGTGTGTGTGTGTGTGTGTGTGTGTGTGTGTGTGTGTGTGTGTGTGTGTGTGTGTGTTATACCTCTGAAAGGTTTGAACTTGTTCTCCAGGTCAAACTCTTGTTTTCCCAGCCTGGACAGGTCGACATGAAGCTCGGGGCAGATGGCGTATTCCTCAAGCGTCCGGCTCACCTGGTGGATCTTATCCATCACCGAGTCCGGAGACGGGCCTGCAACATGAACAGAGACAAACAAGATGACTTTATCAGTTGTATAACTCTTATTGATAAATGAACCCGATCAGGAAGAAACAAATGGAAGAATCAGAAAACAGCCACAGCTTCTCCGTCCCCACCTCCATTCGCTACATTGAACTTGATCCCAAAATCTCTCCCAGGGCCTCCGGGGTTGTGACTAGCTGTGAGGATGATCCCGCCTATAGCCTTGATCTTTCTGATGATGCAGGAAACAGCAGGGGTGGACAGGAGGCCATTGTGGCCGATCACCAGACGACCGATCTGCACAGGACGTATATGACCGGGGAGAAATGAAGGTTATACATCGATCGAGGATGAGCAGAATCGTCTGATAGGATGATCTTTTTTTTTTTTTTTTTGGGTGGGAGTGATTTTAATGTGTGCTTGAGCTACCCACCAGCCAGAAAACCTTTAAGAGCCTTTTGATCTGAGGGGTGGACTGACCCAAAGCATCTCATTCATCCACAGGTGACTAACTGAAAGCCCGCTTTATAGATGAAAACGATCTGCTTCAGGAGGGGCCTGAAATATCAGAGCTCTACTCTCTATTTATAATTTCTAAGCTACTCTTAAAGCGTTGATGCCATCAGCATCCCATAATTCCCCCGCAGATCAGCTATTCTAAATAAAAGTGTCCTCACTGGAGAGGAATTCATTCTCCTGACGTCAGTGTATCCTCCTAACATCTGGCATGTTTCATGTGCACATAAAGCACGGACATGGAAAGTGAGGGTAAATGTGAGGAAAAAGTATTTATTATTTTATGATAATATTTTGAATAAAGAAATCTATTATTTCCTGCTCAGTTTAAATTTTTATTCAGTCACTGCTGAAAGAATAAAAGTACATGTCGTACATGGTTTATTTTCAAGTGTTGCCACCATTCTGAGTTATTGGGACTGTTCCTGATGCCAGGTAATCCCCATAGCATAAAGGTCGGTTCAGGGGAGGTGGAACATGAAGAGTGGGGGGGTAGAGAGATGGACACACATACATACACACAAACACACACACGCGCATTGGCAGGAAAGGAGAGCAGGATGGATGGAAGTGCTGATAAAGCTGACATCAAGAGACATTTGGCAGGGCCAGCACAAAAAAGAAAAGGAAAAAATGGACCAATCTCAAAAACAAATTATATTCCCTTCAGATTTTCCTTTGGAAGCCGTCCAAACTAATCACAAAGATCTCAGGGCAAGCTTTTCAGAACAAGCTGTGTGGATTCTTCCCACTCTGCACCTTCTTCCTCTTTCCCTTCATCTGCTGCAGAGTTCAGACACATTTCGGATGGCTTAATACCGTTTACATGTGTCTGTACTGCAGCTGAGGCTTCCATGCTTCGGACTGCATGAGAAGTCAGCCAGGATTGTAAAGTTAAACAGAAGTGGACCGTTGTGTATAATGTAATACATGATACTGTAATCCAATTATAACAATGATTTTATAATTTTGGCAGGAGTTACCACCTACGATACGTTTCTTTCAACTTACTTTTGACCTGAATGGAAAGGTTACCTTCTGTGTCACAGAATGCACGCCTGAGTTGTTCATTGGAATCTTTTTTTTTTTTTTTTCATTTACAGTTTTGTGAATAATAATTTCATAGGACATACTTTTTTATTTCCTTCAATGGCAGCGTAATTCACTTTCAGGCCCCTTGGTCCCAGGTGACCCCAGGTGTGACCTACTAACATCCTGAATCCAAAGTGTGATCACTTCAAGCACAATAAGATTATCATGATCACTTTCTGCAAGACCCGATTAGAATTTTCCTTCCTGACACTTTGAAATTATTGTGATGTAATTTAATCAGAAGTGTTTCCAACATGCTGATGTCGCCTCGCTCCCTTCTTACCCCATTGGCCGCTGCCATCTGCACTATCACCTCGGTGGCGGTGCGGCTGAAGTAGCGGCCGTCGCTCCCCACCACCATGGTGCAGCCCTGCCGGTCCCGCAGGTCGATGGAGGACAACAGGCTCTGGATGTAGTTCTGAAGGTAGTTCTTCTTGCCCTCGAATACCGCCGTCTTCCTCCTCAGACCGTTAGTACCGGGCCGCTGGTCGTCGAAGGGGGCGGTTTGGACCGTCACCACCGGGATGGGGCTCATCTCCATCCTCCTCGTCAGTCGAGATCCAACCGGAGGACCCCAGTCACGCAACCTGGAGTTGGGTTAAACGTTTGCCTCTGGTGATAACCGTCCACGGAGTAAAATACCACGGAGCTGAAGTTATAACTTTAGTGGGGGGAGAGAGATCAGTGACAGCAGTCCCATACAGGGATGCGTAATGAAAGCCCGACCCGAAAATGTTCTCACCTCGGCAGCTTTCGTTAAAGCCCAGAGAGCCGCATCCCTCAGTGGAGCTGAACTCTGCCGGCGGACAACTCCCTCTTTTCCTAATAAGCTTCAACAACTACTGGAAAAAAAAAAAAGTTTTGGGAGGGTCAGAATCTTCAAGGCCCACAATCAGCTGAGCCTCCTGCCAAAAATAGACCGACGGCAGTGAGGAATTGTTGGGACTTGCAACTGGACACTGCCTGTGTCTGATTCGAGCGGCTGTCCAAACTGTGCGTAATGAAGGCAGGATGAGGCTCTGAGCGGCACCGACGGGGCAGCTGAGGAGAATCACTTCATTCGGGCTTTCTTTTGGTTGTCATTGGTTGGACATAAGTGCATTGAAGAATATTCTATTGCACCTGTCGCTTTCTGCCTGTGTGTTTATGTAGTTTTTGTTTGTTTGCTTGTTTTCAGTGACTTCAGGAGTCGAATATGTGACATTTGCCTGCGTGACCGCAGAAAACTCTGCGCCACTGTTTGGTAAATGCTGCCGCCTTGAGGCGAGATGGCAGAGCTGAGAGTTTTACAGCCGACTTCAGAGTGTTTATGATTTACAAGCCCAAAATGAATACAACCTACATTTAGAAAATATTAACGTCACATAAAATGAAACAAATGGAAATGAAAGTGAGTTGTTATTTAATAGTCGCGTTGTGACGCGTAATCGGGATTTTGACAGGACTCCATAAATGTTGAAATACATTTTGTATTGTGTGTGTGTGTGTGTGTGTGTGTGTGTGTGTGTGTGTGTGCGTGCGTGCGTGTGTACTTGTTTAATATAACAAGAAAAAAAAGAATTTCAAGCAATGTCAAGAACATCAGATATTTCTCATTTATTTTCACGCGTTAATTAATAGTAACATACAAAATATGCATCAGAGCGTTTTCATTGCAACAAGTTTAATATATTACTACTTATCTTATTTACACTAATGTATTTATGTATACATTTGAAGGTTAATGCACATAAATATCATGCAACTAAAGTATTTCTTTAAGAAACGAGCTAAACACCAACATGATTTCACATAACTTGGAACACATGAACGCTCTTAAGTTTCAGATGATCAAAGGCTTCAGCATCGAGGGTAGGAGAGTCTGATATGCTCCTGAAATAAAGGATAATTGCTCAGAATGACAGATGGAGACGGAGACCTGGGAGTCTGCAGGAGCGACGGGACCAAACACGCAGCAGGCCCCAATAGGAATTGTCCATATCCGAGACAGCTTTGGCGGCTCAGCTGTAGATTCGGGGTCTGCGGGTTGCTGTGGGTCGAGTGAGAAGGTTTGCTCATAATACTGTCAATGCTGAAGGAGCATTTTTGGCCAGGCTTTGGCTCATGAGGTTCTGTTGCGCGAAGCTGCACATTGACGCCTTTAGGCCCGCTGCACTTTCCACGACTGTCCAGAGTTTGTGGTGTGAGGTGATAAAAAGATGGGGGTAAAATCATACCCTCCTGGAGAGGTGGGTAACGAATATGAGCAGCAGTCGGGGTATTTCTACCTCTCTGAACGCAATATGGCTGTCCATAAGGTCTGCAGCAGTTGGAATAAAACATAAGTCCGTCTTTTCCGAGCTCGGGGTGGTTTCTCTTGAAGCGCTTCCTTCGCCGGAGGAAGCTGCCATTGTCAAACATGTCCTCTGACGCAGGGTCCAGAGACCAGTAGTTACCTTTGCCAGGGTTTCCCGGCTCCCTCGGGATCTTGATGAAACAGTCGTTGAGGGAGAGATTGTGCCTGATGGAGTTTTGCCATGCTGGAAACTTGTCTTTGTAGTAAGGAAATTTGTTGCTGATGAAGTCACAGATGCCACTCAGCGTCAACTTCTTCAGTGGGCTTTGCAGGATTGCCATGGTGATGAGGGCAATGTAGGAGTAGGGAGGTTTTACCGAACTGCTCTGGGATGACTTGGATTGCGGCGCATCAGCGCAGAAACTGCTCTCGCTTTCCCCTGAAGAGTCCGGCTCTAAAAAGTCATATTCAGCAGCAGATTCTGCCAAGGAACCTGGGTCCGATGAGCAGTCCGTTCCGTTCAAATGCCTGTGAGTAGGTTGGTCCTCGCCCACTATGTCAATCTCGTCTTCGTCTGGAGGCACAGGAACATGGAGTGAGGCTTCAGTTTCACTGGAGAGAGTCATAGTCGGCGGGTGAATGAGAATGATCTAAGACGCGTAAAACTCAGCTACCACTATAGAGTCAACTGTCATAGACATCGGTGGTTTGCCGTGCGTAAAAACCAAAAGGCCTCTGGTCGTGCGTAAAAGCGCAGCCAATGTGTGGTTTAGAAAATCTTGTACGCCGGCTGTATGCCTTAGAAATGAAAGCTGAATGTTTATATGCTGGGAGGTTGTTGCCCCAAAGACCAGTCCCATTAACCCTCTGGACCTATCAGAGCTGCTCGTCACCGCGGGGAGCCCGCTAACCCAACCACGCGGGAAGAGAGGGGGGGGGGTCCCGAAGAGCGCACTGCGTATTCATGGCACGAAGCCCACCGTAATGATGGCAGTTTTTAAAACGTATTTAAAAGTGTTGGCGTGAGATGATTGGATATATTTTTTGTTATTAACATCTAAAATAATTGTAGAAGCTGCTGAGGTTAAATGTTATCACCTAATATCACAAATCGTTCAGCAGAGTGGTGGTGGTGGGGTGGTCTTGGGAATTTTAACACCACGCCTAACCCCAAATAAGAAACAAAGTGTTTCCACCTTTAGACCCCCCGCGGCTTCGTTTAGTTTGCCACCTCTAGATCCCCTCTGGGGGGTGTGACCATGAAAATGGCCATGGTGGGGCTTCCCGCTGCCTGCCAAGAAAAGAGGTAATAGTCGCCTTAACGAGGCTATCAGCATCAGAATCGAGTAGGAAACGGCTCAGCAGCGAGGTGCGCCCTGGGCTGCAGGGCTCACCTCGGCTTTACGACCGGGATGAAAAAGCGGAGAAATCCTCAAAGAAACCGGCACAGAGGCGGATATGTAATAAATCCGCGGTGAAACACTTATTTCCATTACAAATCACCGAGTTGGTTAAACCACCTATTGTGTCATATGACTGATGCTAAGCAAGTGTGTGTGGTGGTTTTCACAGACAGCACTTTAATTAGTCAGGGAACCTCTTTTTAAAATGGCTTAAAACTGGTTTGAAGCTGCAGGTGCAGTGATGACATCTAAAATGTAATGTTAAAACATGAGGGGAAACAACCTGTGGAAGGAGATTTGTTTTATAAAATTTAAAATGCATTTTATTTTAAATGTCTTATGCTAATATTTTGGAACAAAGACAATATTTTGATTACTTTGACACTTATATTTCTATGGGGAAACGCAGAAAAAGCATTTCTGGAAACAGTACATTGTTTATGGAAAAAGATTCCTTACCCCAAAATACTGGAGTTATCAGTTTTGTGAGAAACTATTTTAACCCCTGCCTGCTGACAGATACAAAACCCAAGATCTTCATGCCTTCTGAGGCATTTTTCACACTGTCACATAGTGACTTTAAGGCTGTAAAACAAAGGTGCTTTGTCTCTGTTGTTATTTTAATAGTCTGTCATTGTCGGCTTGAACTATAAGTTGTTAGTATTGTCAGAAACATTGTTTTGGGCATTTAAGAAACAATACAAGCTTTAGGAAAACTTTATTTTGAAATACTTTAAAAGAACAAGCCAGAAATATATAAGCATGGACTCATCACTTACAAAATACCATACTCCATACAGTATTTAGAATTTTAGGTGTTAATTTAGATTCAAGTTTTGAAAATTCCAGATTGGAAAAGTGAGGCTTACAAAAAAAAAAAAAAAAAATTACAACTCTGGTCCATTGTACCATGGTTCGTGTGCACACATTAGATATCATGTTCGGGAATACATTTCTAGGATAACACACATTAACCCTTAGGCACTATGGCAACACACTTTGCACACACTTTCAAATCACAGTTTGGTGCTACAGTAGTGTTGATCACTCCAGCAACCTTAACCACCCTGTGAAATCATCCCACCTCGTGTTCTTATAGGAAGGGAATGAACAATCCCAAATCTATAGATAGTCAAATTCAGTTTGTGCATCGGACTCAACTTTCAGTGTAAACAAGAGCGAAGAGCTGGTTACGGATTCGGCTGTGGTCCTGGAGAGACTGTAGAGACAAACTGTTCCTGTAGGACGTCCTTGTCCAGGTTTCTACCTGTGTTAGAGGGTCAAATATCAACAAAGCACAAAAAAATCACCATGTTTACTCTATAAAAAGGAATACGATGTGTATTCAAGCAGAGAGTGGGTCTTGAGCTGAGGGCTACATGTGTAGCTACCCCCAGGAAAACACTCCACTTTTGAAGGAAAAAAACTTATGAAAATTGAAGCGTATAATCAGTGATTCATAGTTTCGGATAAACAAACTTCTAAAATATTCATTGAACTTCAGTATTACCAGTTCATCAAAATGTCTGCCTTCAGAGCGACATAACAATCGTGTGAAAGTTGTCAGTTGTGAGATGTGTGTACGTCATCACCTATAAAGACCAGCCTGTTGATCCGCGGCTCCGACTCCCACAGATCAAAAGTGTCATTCAGTTCATACAGCTCGTGGACCCCCTGCAGAATCACTCGGTGTGGTTTGCCTGCTATGGATACTATGCCCTAAAAAAAACAACAATTCACATTAACCGCCTCTAAATGCAGAGGAAAATGCAGCATTTATTTAGCACTACTACCACCGAGGTGACGATCATTCTCGCACCTTTAGCCGAATGACTGTCATGGGATGGCCGTCTTTGTTCTGAAATATCTTTTCCCACAGCAGATTCTGAACGGGTGGAAAACAGGGGTTTATCTCAGAGGATTGTATCGTGTCAGAGGCTTGACCCCAACAAGGATACAAAAATGGAGGGTCTGAATGATGCCGAGGGGTGGATACCTGGATGAAGATATTCAAGGAGTCCTCAGGCAGATCTGCAGTCACTTCAAAAGTCACCGTTACAATACTCTGATAAATACAATAAGGGGAATATGTGGAAGGGATACAGCATTACCAAAACAGGCTTGTTTCACAAAAGTAAATTTTCACACCATTTAAATTTAAACTACACAATAACATGACAAAAGACATGTCTTGTCGCTCTGGCTGATGACTTTGTCATTGACTGTCAAAAAAACAATTCTTGAAATCTGGAAAAGTGAACCACGGTTACTTCACCCCTCCCTGCTCTTCTTCCATCACACTCCCTCCTCCACATACTTCCTTATAGCATTAAAGAGGTACTTTGTAGATATTTGGGTGTTTTTGTGTTGAAGTGTTAAAGTTCCACACTTCCTTGTCATTTGGTATAACAGAAAAACGGCATTCTCATTTACATGACAGGAGCAACATGGGGAGGGGAGGGGGGGTCTGAGGGAAGGGTGAGCTTCATGCGGGAAAAGTAACCCGCAGAAAACAGACAATGGCATTATTTACCCACGCAAACAACCCCATTGCTCCTCATCCTGTGATAAAAGTTCATGGGTATGAAGCATGACAGAGCAGCACGAGGTCAATGAGGCCGCAAGGCGTCGCTTGGCTTTATGACAACTTCAAGAGAAATGGGATGAGACTACATTTGAATGAAACACTTAAAAAAGAACTCTACTGTTTGGATTATTTCACCGCTTATATTCAATTGCTAAATTGCTCACTAAATTGTAGTGAAAGAGGACATGAAGGTAGCTGGTGTGAGAGAAGAGGATGCAGAAGACCGGGTTAGATGGAGGCAATTGAATTGTTGTGGCGACCCC
Organism: Antennarius striatus; assembly: GCF_040054535.1. Lineage (NCBI taxonomy): Eukaryota > Metazoa > Chordata > Actinopteri > Lophiiformes > Antennariidae > Antennarius > Antennarius striatus. Next base: position 20,227,008 of record NC_090778.1, read on the forward strand.
TGAAGGGGAAAGCCAAAAGGAAAAGAAGATATTCAATTGCTAAATGTCTGTACAGTTCATTTACAGTAGATGGCTTCAGAGCGAGTCTGTAGCCAACCTGACAATCTAGTGTTTCAGCTGCTGTGTATGAAGGAGACCCGCTCTATTTGTAGTGTAAGAGGAAAACATCAAAAGCTTTAAGTGGGTCTCAACACAAAACCCAAAGCAGGGAGGGAGTTTTCACCCTTGTGTCACAGCCTGGGGAAATGCAAGGCACAGCGTTAGCCTGAGGGCACTTATTCCCCTTATTCTATAGGAAATGGTGAGTTGAAAGACATTATCAAACATCATAAGGAAAACAATGGAGGAAAATAATTACCAAAATTAACTAACAAAAACATACCATACCTTATCAAGATGTGGAGCTGTATTTTTCACAAGCTGGAGCTTTTCTGGTAGACTTTGGAGAAATGATTAAAATTATTATTCCATACAACATTTTCTCATTAAAAACCCCCCCAAAATATTCTACAAAACCACCAGTCACCTGTGCTTCCTTGTTTCATGATGGACTGAACACACGTAAACCTTAATATTGTATGTTTTTTAAAAAAAATCATTTGCAGAGCTTCATTTAAATCCTGTGTGTTGATCAGTTGTCAAGTTAAATGCTCCAGATGCTTACTGCGTTTGCCTCACAATGTTGTTGCTCTGGACTGGTCTAAATAGTTTCTCTTTAAGAACTCTGGCTGTTTCATCAGACAACCATCTAAACCATCTTGGATTTTGCTTCATCTGTACGATAAAACGCAAAGCAGGACGACAAAATTCAAATGGGGCGTTGATTACATATAGTGGGAAATATTCAATTGCATGTTTTACATGTTTGCAAAATCATTTACTATCTGCTTGATTCTAACATTTAGAATGTTTTGCCTTTCATATATTGTTTTACACCTTTATCCAAATTATTATACATTTCAAATCTTCAAGATATTTTTTTCCTTGTTAAATAAAACGACAATCTCAGGCAGGAGCTTGGTCCGTTCTTCCTGAAGACACCAGGCCGTATCACTTTTTCCTTTGTGTTCCATCTCCCGGGCTGACTTGCCATCCCAGCACTTAATGACAACTTTGAAAGTCCTTGCGAAAACTTTAGAATTGGCTGTTAAATTTGACAGAACACCCACCAGCGACCCCAAACAAACTACATCCCTTGTTCTCTCCATCAGACCCTCCTCTTCCTCCCCCTTCTCCCCAACCTCACAAGGAGGTTAAATGTTGTGTCCAGCGGCTTGAGCCCCGCGTGATGTTAGTACCACACAGGCGGAACGGCGGGGGGCCGCTTCAAACAGCCAGCGTGGGATGGAGGGGAGGAGGGGCCCGGACTCTCAAAGGCAGGGGGAGAAGAGCTATCTGTTGGGACAAGGGCCACTCCTCAGGAGCCAGTGGACACACATAGCTCTAATCCTCTGCAGCTGGCCTAAGAGACACTGACTGAGGGCATGTAAGAGAGCTTTAACACCATGGCCAGTTTCATTCACATGAAAGGATGAACACTGACTATTCATAGGAATGACATTCTGCAGGGAATACAATATGATGACCACCCTGTGGTGTAACAAGGGGATGCTCAATAAAAGGGTCTGTTAATTAGAGAGAAACATGGTGAACAACTATATTAAAGACTGCTGGGTGCAGAGTTCAGTCAAACTAGAAACAAAGGCCATCAGTTCGATTAGATTAAGGTCTTGATTTTTTTTACTGTGGATTTAGGTAACAAATGTCAGAACGGCAAGAGGACACATTAGTAAGACAAGAAACGGCGATGAAAAGAAATGTACTAAAGTATCCATCACCTGTATTCCATATGTATTTAAACTGTCATGAACTGAGAAGAGCAGCAGTACAGTTGTACATTTTGTGATGGTACAACTGTACACTTTTTCCTCTTAAAACAGCAAAAAAAAAAGTCATTTTAGGCATCCTCAAAAAAGTTCATCCAAAAGGTAGCACTTAGTTATTATAATAAAATACTTGTCAATGCTGGTATTAGGCTTCAAAGTGAACATTTTCAAAGCTGCTTTTTGACATTTACAAATACAAATCTGCAAGTTCAAATTCCAAGAAAAACTAACTCACTTTGCTCCGGTCTTACTGTCAAACGCATGCAGATCAAGAACTTCAGAGAGATCCACCCTGTGGAAGATAATCACTGATTATTTCTCTCTAACGGTTTTAATTTTAAGTCTGACCACAGCAGGCAATGAATCAAGGTAGGAGCTTCAGCTTTTACCACAAGCTGGCTTAGACAAACACTGTGGGCTTAAGGATGGGCTGCCTGGAACAAATACACACAAAAAAAGTTGTGGGGATGTTTTTCCGATTAACCTCTCTCCCCATGGTGTTTTTCATCTGCTCACCCTTGGTTGAACTTTGCACAGACCCAAATCACACCAAAACATTTGACACAAGCTGCTTGCTGTAGCCAGATGCCAACCAGGTCCAATAACATGCTATAACAAAGGGTGCAACCGTGTCAGCATGAAGACCCTGGGTCAAAGTGCAAAGTCTTGTGGGTAACTGAACACCTTTGGTGTTTACTCAGGGCGTAGCGGTTTGTGTTTGCATATGTGTGTGTTGGGAGTTTTGTCTTGAACAATGTCACGCCTAAACAACACCATCTTTGATATGAAGATCTGAGCAGGATCAGCCATGTGCACTTCATCTGTCAAGGGATTGTGGTGCAAGGCAACAAAAAGTTCCTCACCTCGACTTCTCAGTTTCTAAAATCTTGGCAAGACCGTTTATAGATCTGAAATGAGAGAAAAGTGAATATTTATGGACTTCTATAAGGACAAACTCATTCTTGGCACCCTATGACTTTGTTGACCAAAAAAAATAAATAAAGAGACCCACCTAACTGTATCTCTGATTTGAGTAAGTTCCTCCTCATTCACCAGGTCCGTCTTATTAATAATAATCAGATCAGCGAGGGCAATTTGCCTAAAAAGACATGAAATGCAACTTATTAATTTGGCAGGTTGTTCAAAACCAACAGCAGGTGAGTCAGGAATTTAAACCAAAAGTTAAATATCAGATATGACTAGAAGTCACATTGTAATATCGGTAACAATCTAGAGATCAGAAAATGTCCAGTCTGTTTGTGTGTGTGTACACGTATCCTTGTGAGGTGTGTGGCAACAGGCTGCAGACGCCAAACTCAAAAGGCAGCTAAGCATTGTTTAGCTTGGAGGTGAAAACACAAATAAAGAGTGAAAACGCAAAGGGCCGTGTGAGAGGTCCTTCTTCCTTGTATTTGTTCAACAATCACAGCTGCCGGAGGAGACAAACGGAGAAAAACCCGGGAAGATCAACCGGAGGATGGCAAGAGTATACGGCAAAAGTTTCACTTCGAAGCTTTTTGATCTGGGACCAATTCTGCATCCTTTTGCTTGTTAGGTGTAGTATGCATTTGTCTGTACAGTCGTGCATGACATATTTCTTGCTGTACGTTTGTGTATTTCCATTTACTAGATCTGTACCATCTCTGTAGTGCACGGTAATTGTTTTCTCATTGTACAACTACCTGCCACCTTTGTGACTGCTGTGCCGTCTTGTGGTATGTGTAATCTTGTGGTACGTATGATGGTATGACAGCAGATGGTACATAATTTCCCTGTGGGATTAATAAAGTATCTAAAAGGGATGCAGTGAGGCGAAGTGTGGGAAATGGAGCAGGAAAAGTTTTGCAGTTATTGGTATTTTCTCCTACTCTGAAGTTACTGCCAGCAGTAAACTGGTTTAAGCTTAGCATAAAGACTGGAAACGGCTAGCCTTGCTCTGACTGAAATTAAAGAACAGCCCTCCTACTAAAGCCTCTGAAGACCAGTGATTAAGAGAATAAGTAGTAATGTTTCTGAAATTGGTGGAAACATACCTGGCTGCTTCATTGATGAGACCATCAGGTTTTTCCTCATTAAGTTGCTACAGAAAGCAGAATCGATGGATAGAAGTCACACAGGCAATCAAAGACACAAAAAATAAAATGCCAGAATGATTAAAGTGAGTCAATACATTCCTGATTTTAGGTTCATTCCAAGCAAAATATCAAGACTATTAGGAACAGCCCAAGCAAGTTGTGTCAAACTGACAAAAGATCAGTTTTTCATCTTCGTAAACTAAGCGACCCGTTCAACAATTGAAACTGCAGGACGGGGAGGATTTCCAGAAGAGTGTCATGGATATAAACACACAGAACAGGTGCTGCTTTGACATTAATCTGTCAATGTCCATCACAATCACTTCATTTAATAAAGGACTTTTCAAATAAAAAGAATAAAAATGGTCACTTGCTTTTTATTCCACAACTGTACCAAGAGACAAAGATCTTTTAGTCAGGTAAAACACTTCATGGATGGTTGAGGGGAGAGTCTGCTGATTGGGTGTGACAGTTCTATAACAACCGCCACATCTCCGGTAGTATTTTCTCTATCACAAATCAGTTATCACCTCTCCTCTCTTCTGTCTATTCCCTTCTCCCTCCTCACCGAGCAGACAGATCAGCACTTGGGCCATGAAATGTCACCTCACTGAGCAAGACACCTTCAAATTAGAGCCCATTATTTAGGTGTCCCTTGTCTTGTTCCTTTAAAAGACATCAGGGCAGGACAGGATATGCGTGTCTCACTTGGGACTGGGGGTTTAACAAACAATCTCAAATTCAACAGCTTCAGATTTAAAGTAACCCTGATGCAAATGCTGTTGATATTCAAGTTTGGCAAAAGATTTACTTTTAATAAGGGTTGAGTAAGGCGGTTGCTATTCAGCTGGGCTGAATGCCTGCAACATACAGCTGGAACACCAGGGATTCTCCAAGGCCTGAATGGTTTCATATACCTTTGAGATCATCATTGTGGGGTCTTTGGCAAAGGATTCCACTCGAGTTGACATTAATTTTATTTGAATAAAACAGAAGTGTTGAGCAGAGGAGTTAATTTTGAACAGTTAAAATAAGATTTATTCAAGTACAAATTTATACATACCTGGAGTCCATACTTGGCGTCAGCGACAGTGACGATGCCTGTAAGACCAACATCATAACAGTGATCAGATTCTGAGATGTAGCGCCGCAAGTTTTTCACCCTTTTTTCTTAATCTACTCATTTGTTGTTTCCATTTCACTAAAGTATTTTCACTGAATTGTCCAAAGTATGCTTTTTGTCTGAGCCTGTAACAGTGGACAGGTGAATCGTTAGCGTCACAAGACCGACCCCATTCACACAGACTATTCAAACTGATGCACAAACAAGCAAATACATCTACATTTAAGACAAGCAATAGCTGAGTGAGCAACCAAAAAAATCTCTTTGAAATAAAATAGCTGAACGTAAAAGTGGAGGACATTTCTGAACAGTCTTGTCTTTTCACACTCATTTTTGAGCAAAGAAAATAACCTTTAAAAAATTAGGTCATCATTCACAATAACACCACTAAGGAGTGTGTCAGTATTCAGTTCAGCATCTCACTGAACTCACTCACTAGAGACTAGGTGAGTCTCTAGTCTCTTCCTTCTCTACTTTCTTACTTTCCAGTCAGCAGTCAACAAGGATGAAGTCTGACTAGTTACTTTAGCCTGCACGTTCACTACTGAGGCTGAAATATACATCAGTGTCGTAATCCTGAAAATTAAAATAAACTGAACTCTTCTCCAAAAGTAGATGACTCTAGATCAGCGCATCAGCTGTTTTTTTTTCTTTTAAAAGTCTGAAGTCTTCACTACAAGCTCTTTCCTTCCACAATTTCTTAGAGTCTCTGTTTGTGAGCAGCTGTGTTCCCCCAAACACATCTTTAAGGAGCCACAGCTACATTTGAGTTGGGAGTTAGTGAGTTTCAAGCAGTAACAAACTTCATGGCTTATGGAGTAAAGAAAAACCCATTTCATCGCACTTCATTTAGGTGGTAAAAATCCTCCCCTGCTGTGGCCCCTGAACCTAACATAACTTTACAGCTTATAGCTTAAGGTTTATTTAAAAACTGAAAATCAAAAACAAACATGGTGAATTGAACTCAGGTTGTCCAGGTGAAAGTTGATCAAAATATTCATTATGCTAATTAGTTTGAAATCAGTAAAAAAAAAAAAAGTTCCTGTTAAGTCACAAGGTTTTGATGGTCTCGGCCTGGCCCCCCAAGTCACCAGCTGTGACCCTCCTGATCAATGGGATAGTTAGTCGCGTGTTTTCACGGCAATCTGCATGACCTGCTGAGAACCTTGCTCCCAGAAAAGAAGTGGTGGATGGAGTCATTGTCAATTATTTTTACATCTACAGTAAAACACTGGTTATAATTCTAGATGTTCTGCAGGTCCCTCAATGGACATCCTAATGAGTATGGAGGGAGGGGTGTTTAATGGGACAACTGACAGTTGTATATGTATTTAAGAGGCAATTGCTCAGAGTCAAGCACCACTACAGGTAGAGGCCTAGAGGCAGTCATGGGTCCCCTCCATTGCAAAGCAATCTGCATGAGGCGACTCTCCAAAAGACATGGCAAATACATTTTAATTTGAACAAACTTTGCATTTAATCATGTCAGGAGAACAGCATGATTTCACTTTGATTATTTCCATAAGCCATTGTGACGAGTGACGTAAATTCTGTCAGTTTTGTGGAAAAAAATAAGTCCAGATTCATGGTAACTCAAATAAATTAATTCCAAATATCTTACCGTCCAAATAGACGTCACTGCCGAGCTCAGCATCGACCCAGAACATGGACGCCACAACTCCTGCCAGAGGATTTAAACTGTAAGATTAGATTATATATGGCCTGTATGCATATGCACGAACTTTCATAGCTCAAATACTAAGGCCAGAATACTTTTTCCATCAAGTCTTCAAAATACAGTAACAGAAATCACAAAAACAAAAAAAAACCACTTCAAGAAGCTGTTCAAGTCATAAAAAAGTTTTCTGGATTTCAAGTGTAATGGCTGACTATGATATTACTGACATAGTGATTCTGTTCATTATTATTACATCCGTTTGCTACTGAATAGAGTCAAAAAGCCCCGAAAATGTATTGCCATCACAATTTCAATGCAATGGAGCATCTTTAAATCACTAATACAGAAAGGCCAACAATCCAAATCCTACAGATTATTCAGTTTCTTTACCCATCCCTGACATCAGAAGCAGAAATCACTAATACTGTATTTGCATTTTTACTTGATAAGTGTCAAAGTTAATGACCAAAACTATTGGTTATATGTACATACATTTATAACATTAATTTATCTTCACTTCCACCCAAGTTTAAGATTGACGTCCAACTTTCACCACTTCTAGAAATCAGACAGGAATGGTTTTCTGGCTGAGCTCTGAAGCAGATCAAACCAATATCAGATGCTTTCAATTGTTTATTTCCTGCTGGTAACTTTAGCTTGTTTCCATTTTCCTGTGGATGTGGTTATTACTAGACCCTATGTTTCCACACCAGCCACAGCTTGTTCACATAATTCATTTTTGTCAAGCTGCCAAGCGAGAATAAGAAAACTTTCTAAATATTTGATGGCTCTCTGATGAAAACACCGTTTTTGAGTGGCATGTTTCACATAACTCATCCAGCCTCTCCTTAGAGAAGAAAGGGAGAATCCCCTGGGAGCCCTCCTGACTGACAGCACCAGAAGAGCCAATGACAGACCCGTCCTAGTCGATAAAAAGCCTGTGTCAGCCAATAACATGGTAGAGGGGTGAGGACAGCCTCAGTCTGAACACGCTCTATTGGTTCTGTCTTGCGAGGCCAAGTGGTGCGTCTGCTCATACCACTTCTTCCTGACAGCTGTCACTTAGCAACACACCCCTGTTGTCAAAGCGCTCACCCTTTAATGGCCTGATATTGAATTTGTGATTCACAGCTGAGCGATAAACAGATAGATGGATTTTTTTCTCTTTTGTCTGCTGATACCAATAGCTTCCTATCACAGCAACACAAACCCATTTCTCAGTTCGTAAATATCGAAATTTTGATGTGGGTGTTAAACCTCTATCCATTGTTTACACGTGTTAATGAAAACAGGGATTTTCGGACATGGTTTAATCCATTGATCATCAAAGAATATTCCCTCATCCTTGAAAGCAAAACATCTTCTGAGCAAACTACACACTCAGCTACTGCTGCCCCTTTAAAAAAAGTCCAGTGACTTGATCTTCATAATGACACTACTTGATAATGGACTCTAGTCTTAGAATATGGAATCACACTGGTGTCATCGGTTATTCAAGGAAAACAAAGTGATGACACCATCTTACTCATCTGGATCTTCAGGATCCGGGTTAGTCATTTTGAAGATACAAACTTGATCAGCCGTGGAGTTTTCCTACAAGACTCTGTCAAGTCATGTCTGAGACCTTTACTGCTGATTCAATGTGACAATGAATGAAGGCAAGTCCATTCATGAAGGCTTATACGTAGGTTCCACATTGGCTTTGTGAATCAAGGATTTGATGACCAGTGTCTGTACTGTAGTGTTAATTCTATTAACAGTAAATGTTTGCATAAGTTGGTAACTTATTATGGTGAAGTAGTTTTACTCTGCAGTTTCATTATGCCAAATATTTTACAGAAGTATATTATGTGATCTGATATCTCTTTTACACTGTCAAAATGTTAAAACAGTGAGATAACCAGCATCAATGACATCAATGCAAGAGCTAAATGAAACAGACAGTGGATCATTTACAAAATGTGTCATACCTGGATCAGCCAGTCCAGTTGTTTCTAAAATTATGTAGTCAAACTTTCCTTTCTTCTGCATCAGGTTCTCAATTGCTTTAAGGCCATTATCCCTAAAAAGAAAAAATGAAATCAGTAATGTTCTACAGCATCATATGCACAACATAAGGTCCACAGTCAGGGGTTAAAGTGGGCTGAGCTGGCTGTAATGTCTGTTCTATTTACATTAAACATGAGGTGCACACCCTCACAGCAGTTAATACATGTGCAAAATGTAAAGTTGTTGCACAAAAATAAAACTGCAAGACCTACAACAAACGTTTTAATCCATTCTAGTTAGCATTGAGACAGAAAATGGTCTTCAAGTACACACTTGACAGAGCAGCAGAGGCAGCCATTCCTCAGCTCCAGCCATTCCTCATACAGCTCTCCAGCATGACTCACTGCAAGGGACTTCTCAACAGCACTGCCTACAGGTGGAGGTATGATGGAAAATCAAATCAAGATAATATTAGTTGATAAAGACAAAGGTACTTTACTACCATGTCCAAAATTATGGACTTAAAAGAATTCCGCTAAATTAATGCAATGCTCCCCTCTAATGGAAATGAGGGGAAATTACATCAACATAGCTTTCCAATTAGTGTACTGCTCAACAGAAACGCCTACTTGTGATTTCTCATCAATAACTTTACCTTCTCCAAATTCATTGAGTATGACAGCAATCCTCTTGCTGTGTTGTTCTGTTAAGATGTAGTTCAGGAGTGTAGTCTTTCCAGCACCTATGAAGGAACAATTGATGGACTTTTAGAGATGAATAATTTTAAAATAGCATGACAAATACGTATATCCTATATACAGATCGTTGTGAGGACATTAAGACAAATGCTTGAGACCACAATTTACTTTACAAGTTAATTAAAGATTTGAGTCACATTTGATTTCTCACCGAGGTAGCCTGTGATGATGGTGACAGGAATCTGTTCCGGGGGAGTAGTAGGTGAACCAGGTGGAGTTTCAATGGGTACCAACTCTGGGATATCATCGAGCTCCAACCCATTGTCACCCATAGCAGAAATAAATGTCTGTAATTCAGGCACAAATTGGACCTTATCTAAAGGAATGAAACATATTTAACTAAGAAAATAGGCAGTGAAAGACTTAAACTTGACAACTATACATCAATAGTACACTGTACACTCGAGACTGCGTACAGCGATATTTTGTCATTTTAATGCAAATCATTTATGACTTGTCAGCATTAAAGACGTGAGTAAATCTCATTACTAATGACTGATGAACTGTCTGTTTAGTTGCTTTTTACTCGAGTAAATCATTTCAAGTCTAATCATTTCTGTGACAGCATTTAATCACTTCCCGCAGTGTGACCAGCTGTGCATTCACTGCATGGACATAGCTAACATTTAGCATATTTAGCCTTTATCCCCTTCACATACCTGCTCAAGACACCAGAAGAGAAAAATTCACTCGGTTGCCTGGATTTACAAAATCTATGATCAAATTCCTTGAGAATTCCTCTTCTGGTCGGAGATAATCAAAGTTTTCAACAAAAATACGCTCCTCGGCTCTACTGTTGCATCGCGTTTGACAGCAGTGTTGCACCATAAACCGTCCGTTCAGCTCTCGAGAGGCGAAGGTTCCGCTTTATAAAGGCCGATGAGATTAATCTACTGTCATTTTTTGCTCTCAAGGAAACCAGTTTCACTTTAATATTCTACCTGTTCATCACACCAGCAACAAAAAAAAGGGCCGGAGATGAAAAATTAAGAGGATTTTATCAAATCTTACCACACTTGAGAGATTGAATGAGACTGATCTGCGGGCTGCTAATCTTAGCAGGTGTTTCCAGGTGAGTAACAATGGATTCGCAGCACTTTCAGTTCATTTTTTAAACTACCTTCATGATTTTTTGGCAAATTTTATTCGAATCTATTGTTGTTTATATAATTTGTGGACTATTAGACTAATATTTTATAGATAAATTCCATATTGTACAGAAAAGAACAGTCTTTGCATAAATATGCACAGGGAGAATCCTCAAGAAAATGCATTAAAAACTATTTCTTCACATTAATGCTACTTTCTTAGACTGCACAAACACTATCTATTGCCGAAAATATTATGTTACCGTACACATATTCAATGACTAAGGTGATGTAAAATATCATGTAATTATCAATTAAAAATATATGTGAGTTTTAAGATTTAATCAAGTGACTTTATTTTAAAGACTTAATGAGGGTGGATCATTTTTGACAAAACGGGAGAATAACGAATATTTAGACAACACTCGGGTTGGCCACAGGAGAGCGACAGAAACCACAGAGGACAGGATAATGTAAATCAAAATTACAGCTGCAAAACTATTTATACAGGAACATTGTCCTGGAAGAGTGAGGTTACAGGGAGAAGAGATCAAAAAGGTGGAGGATTTAAAGTACTTAAGATCAACAGTCCAGACCAATGGAGAGTGTGGAAAAGAGATGAAGAAGCCGGTACAGGCAGGATGGAACTGGTGGCGAAAAGTGTCAGGTGTGATGTGTGATTTCTTTCCTTTAATTTTCAGCTAAAATGAAAGGAAAGGTGTACAAAACTGTGGTGAGACCAGCGATGTTGTTTGGTCTAGAGACAGTGTCACTGAGGAAAAGACAGGAGACAGAGCTGGAGGTAGCAGCAATGAAGATGCTGAGGTTCTCTTTGGGAGTGACCAGGATAGGATCAGGAATGAGTACATCAGAGGGACAGCACATGTTAGAGGTTTTGGAGATAAAGTCAGAGAGGCCAGACTGAGATGGTTTGGACATGTCCAGAGGAGAGATAGTGAATATATTGGTAGAAGGATGCTGACTTTTGATCTGCCAGGCAGGAGGCCTAGAGGAAGACCAAAGCAGAGGTTTATGGATGTAGTGAAAGAGGACATGAAGGTAGTTGGTGTGAGAGAAGAGGATGCAGAAGACAGAGTTAGGTGAAGGCAACTGATTCGCTGTGGCGACCCCTGAAGGGAAAAGCCGAAAGGAAAAGAAGAAGAAGAAGTAGAAGAAGATTTTTTTGATTTTTGCAAAAACACTTTAATCACATTCAAACATTTTACAATTTTACATGAGATAAAAGCACTAAAGTGTTTCAAAAACACTAAAAACCAAGAAATAAAAGGAAAATACAATTTAAAATTAGTGCATTGTATCAGGAAGCTTGCAAAAGTGAGTTGATCATCAACTAAAGTGCATAGGACATTTTTGTGACACCAGATGTTCCTAAAGTTATTCAGGTCTTTTGTCATTTTATAAAAACCAAATTCTAGTTTTAAGCGACATCTGATGTTACAGCAAAAAACAGTAGCTGCTTCTTTAACAGTATTGTTTTCAATTCTCCTCTTCTCGGTCACGTAAACTGCGAGTTTTGCCTTTCCAGAGATAAAATTTAAAAGCCGCCACTTCCTTTGATTCGATTTATTGTACCCAGCACCGTAGATGCATTTCTTGATACTAAAATTTTCACTGAACAGATTAAACACATTCGTTAGAAGAGTGAAGAGCACTGCAAGTCTCCCACACTCACTAAAAGCATGAAAGACTGTCTCACGAAGGGGACAGAAGGGACACTGGCTGGACACAGCAGGGTTAAAAACAGAGATAAAAACATTGGAACCGATGGCACCATGTAAAAGTCTCCACTGGAGGTCGGCTGTTTTTTTCTTGAGGGGAGGTTTGTACAGAAGTCTCCACTGTGGGTCAGGTCCATTTCCCGTCATCCTGTTGGCCCAGGTAGTGGGTGCTCTGTTACACAGGCTTTTCTTGTTGATTACTTTTACACATTGTTTGTACAGTATTTTTTTGTTGGCCGTGTGCAGGCTGATTTGTCGTTCATCTCGGAGGAGAGGACCCTCCAGTTCTCCAAACAGGGGACTGATGTTGACCTCAGGGAAAGGATCTTTGCTGTCCAGCATAGTCCCTATACTATAGTCCAGCACATTAATAGTTTTCCTCCTTGCTGTGTCAAAATACAGTGCCCTTTTCCTTTTTCGCTGGCTCCATTTACGTTTAACGTCTCCACTCTAAAAGAATTCATGATGAGGAGAAAGTTAAAAGGGCCTTAAAATAACTAAATAGGAAAAATAATAAAAGCAAATTAAAAATTCAGAGGAAGATATTTTGATTTTTAAAGGTACATTTATTCATAAAAGCCAAATTACAAGATAATCACGTTGACACAAAATCCAAGAGATTCACACAAAAAGGAATTCACATCAAAAACGTTCCAGAATGAAGAAAACTAACATTTATCAAACTAAAAACAGAGGCTCTTGTCTCCATGTTGAATATGCTCCATTCATATTCAAAGTACAGGACTTAAAACACAGAAAAAGGAGAAGAAGAAGAAGAAGAACAGATTAAAAACATTTGTTAAAATAGTGAAGAGCACTGCAAATTTCTTACACTCACTAAAAGCATGAAAGACTGTAGAAGAAGAAGATTGTCCTTGATTGAAACTGCACTGAATACAACTTTTCATCTCATGAAGGGCAAAATCTTTTTCAGCTTACATCAATTACTCTAAGCTAATGAACCAGTATACTGACCTTAACGGCAGAATCCAATCACCACTGACCAACTGCTTAATGGGAACATTAGAGTCCTCTAGAGAGGTTAGTACTCTGCGTTGTGGCCGTGGCAACTCTGGTTCAAATGAGGGTCACGGCAGGTTTTAATAAGAGTAAACTGTGCCTGAAAGTACAACATTGTTTGTATATAACTGATGGGAGGTCTCTATACCTACGGGATTAGAGAGTGTATAGAGATGTTTACTGTCCCTTTGTGTTTTGTCTTATACTTTGTGCTGTACTGTCTGTTGTACTGCCTGTGTTGTACTGGCTGTTGTACTGTCTGTTGACCGAGGGTCTGAGAGGACTGCAATTTCATCTGTGCTATATGTCGAGCATATATGGTACATTTGACAATAAAGCTGACTTTGACTTTGGCCTCGTTTTTGATGTTATTTTTCTTTATTCACTTAGATAATTTGATCCTTGATTGATGGAGGTATGTGGGTTTCATAGCCTGAAATTATAATTAATTAAATTCATTAAATTTAAAATCATTTAAATAACACAACAATAAGAAAACATATTTTCAGTGCAACTGTAATGTTTGGAACTTGAATAAGTAATAAATTCAGTTATTTAACATTAAGGAATAGTTACATTTACTTGGATGTGACCGGGGAAAGGAAAGTTTGGGGCTCTCTCTTGAAGCTGCCCCCGCAACCTGACTCTGGATAAGCAGTGGAAGATGGATGGATGGATGTATGTATGTATGGATTACATTGAGATACATTTATAAGTTACATTTGGCCCTTTGAGGTGAGCCGTTAGGCTGATGTGACCCTTGGTGGAAATGAGTTTGACAACCCTGCTCTACACTCTGATGTAGGTCTACCCAGACTGGCCTGTTCTTTCAGTAATTTATAGTCTTGCTGCATACAACCTTCCTCACAAACCAGTATTTTCTCCTTGTTGGAATAAGCAACCACATACAAAAAAACCCCCACAAACAGCCAAGTCCTCCTGGATTTTGATGTTAACTTGGAGAGAAGTAGTTGCAGAAATGTGACCTTGAATATGAATGACACACAAAAATGTTTGTGGTTTGGATGTTTTCAAGCTGCCACCAATACAACCCTGTTTCCAAGGGTGCCATACCAAAATCTCTTAGAGACACAAGCCTAGTTTGCTCATGACAAAAGTGTTGTGCCTTTATTGCACATCATTTTTTTGTGAGAGAGAATAATTGTTTTGCTGCCTCTGAACCAGCAGCAAAGGTAGCAAAAGGTAACTAAACCAACATTTATTTAAGTGGGGAAAATCAACACAGACAGGAGAATGGTTTGATGCTGCGTGTGAAGATGAAAGCTGAGTTCCGGAGGCTCCTTAACCCCAAGTAGAGAATACCATTAAATGCCAAAAAGCATGAAAGACAATACATTTAAAGTGAAATGTCACATGCCATTGATGTTTTCTGAAGTGCAGTTCCTTTTCTTACTGTTTAAAATCATATTTTGAGCAAGGTTGTGCTGCCTTCACACTGAATACAAAACTCATTGTTGGGTCAGAGGTGAAGATGTGCAAATTCTTCTAGCAACAACGCATTATATTTGTTGTAAAGGTCACAGACAATTCGGCAAAACAAAATGCCACCATGTCTGGGTGTACCGTATTTCGCACAGCTGTGAGCCACTCATACAAAGCTGGGTGTCTGCATATAGATCAGATAAGCTTGTCCTTCATTTCTCCATCAACATATTACTAATGGAGAGATAAGTAAAATAAGGAGAATTTCAAAGATGATAGAAGTTCCTGACAAGTGATATGAATTTCTCACCCTATTTGAAAAGTTTAAGCTTCAAGGATGAACATTGCAGCACTTGTATCTACTCACACTTGGCTTAGTGTGTAATGAAAAACTTATTTTTTGTTGGATGTGAATGCATGATAAAGCAATTGTTTTAATGTGGTAAGATGGCTTGAATGTTTGGGGGACAAAGGGGTGGTGGAGGTGTTGCTCTGGGGAGAAATAGATGCCAAGGTTCTAAAGTGTTGAGAAAAAGCCCTATCAGATATTCAATTGTTTCTCATCAGAGTTTGGATTTGGCTTCTCTCTCTCTCTCTCTCTCTCTCTCTCTCTCTCTCTCTCTGTCCTCTCTCTCTCTCTCTCTCTCTCTCTCTCTCTCTCTCTCTCTTCTCTCTTCTCTCTTCTCTCTCTCTTATATTGTATTTCCCTTTGTTTCTTGGTGGTTAATGTTTTTGAGTGTTTCATATTTTTGAAATTTCATCTGATGAAAATTTGTAAAATGTTCTAAATGTTCTAAATGTTCTACATGTTAAATGTGATTGAAGTTTGTTTGGAAAAGATGTTTTGAGGCACTTAAATGCTTTCATCTAATGTAAAACTGCAAAATGTTTGAATGAGATTAAAGTGTTTTTGCAAAAATCAAATCTTCTCTCTCTCTCTCTCTCTTCTCTCTCTCTCTCTCTTCTCTCTCTCTCTCTCTCTCTCTCTCTCTCTCTCTCTCTCTCTCTCTCTCTCTCTCTCTCTCTCTCTCTCTCTCTCTCTCTCTCTCTCTCTCTCTCTCACTCAAGAAATTCCTGCAAGACACAAAACTTTCGAGGGCAACACTAGAAAATGTTTTTCCTGACCCCAACATGTTTCTGGATAAACGTCAGCTTTTATATGAAAAGTAAAACCAGAAGTGGTGAACCAGTTTTTGCAGACCAAGAGTTTTATATTTTGAAAAAACTAATGAAAAAAAGTATAAGACATTATTGTAGAAGAGATGGTTGTAGAGAACGGATAATTGTTTTTTTTTTCTTGATTGTTTCTGTTTGTTTTTTTTAGTTTGATAAATGTTAAAAAGATTACACGTTTCTTTGTTCAGAAAGAAAAAAACTGATGTTTCAATAGTACGCACAGTATTAATGAAAATCCTCTTTACGTCAATCTCTTTTGGATTTTGTGTCAACGTGATTATTTTGTAATTTGACTTTGATGAATAAACGTGATGTTAAAAATCAAATCTGTCTCTCTGCCTTTCTCTCTTGTCTTGCCACACACGCATACAACATTGTTTCCAACAAACGCGTGTGTGTGTTTGCGTGAGCGCCTATTTGCGTGACTGCGCGTTCGCATGTCTTTGCTTATCTCGGCAGCGAGGGAGCGCGCGTGCCTCATCCATCCCATCCCGCCCCCCCCGCCCCCCCGCCCCCTCCCACTCTCGCGGCTCCAGGGTCACTGTGTCTCGCGCTCTCTCTCTCTACTGGATGACTCAAATCAAACGCGGAAGTTGACACCCAGGAAAGCTGCTGCCGCGGCTAACAAGATGAGTGTTGACATGACAGTTGAGCTGTAGCGGGGAAGCGGTGCGTCGCTGACAGCGGGCGGCAGGAATACACCACCAGCAGCGCCGCCGAACTGGACTCCGGTCACATATGGCGTCTGTGTGCAGCGCAGACCGACGGGCTTTTGCTCTGAAAATCAACAGGTAAAAAGTAGTATGAGAAGAAGCCGCGGTTGTTTGTTGTCAGGGTTAGTTTAAAAGGTGCGTTCGAACTCTTGCTTCCTCCCCAGGGACGCAGGGGGAGCTCTCTCATGACTGTAGGAAGATATTCAGCGGAGCAGGCAGCCACATGTTTTGAATGTTAATGCTGCAGGTTCTGCCGGGACAGAAAAAAGACAGCTTGATGCATTGAAACACGCAGCTTTGCCTTTGACTTTTCCACGCGGACTTGATCAACTTGTGATCAGTGATCAACATGTGATCATTCAGGCGCACGTGGGGAGTGGTCAGCACTGACCCGGAGGCAAAGTTCTGGCTTTGAATGGAGACCTTTGGTGTGGAGTTCGCATGTGATTCCCTTCGTTAACCCCTGCAGTGTGCGCCTGGTGATTTTATGTTACCTGTAGGTGTGAGTTATTGTGAACAGGCGAGCTGTCCTGGGGTGTACCCTGCCCCTGGCCAATGTGTCAGCTGGGATCGGCAGTTTAGAATTTGGATGAATGGATATTAATTATGGATTGATCAGTCATTTAAAAAAAAATTTTTGCAATTAATTGATTCTACATCTTTTATGTCTAATATGGCCCTTTCCTGTGGGGTGTGAGATCTGACTGGTGTACAGATCATGCTATAAATGAGTAGGGATGTGGTGGTCATAGTTCCTGCTATGACCAGGTGTAGAGGAAGTGCATATGTGGAAGTCCATTGTGTAGCATACCCCCTCAGTAGTATGACTCATTGAATGCACCATTACTTCCTATGATCAGTCACCAAAACATATGAAGGTTAAGTGTGGAAGTGTGTGGAAGTGGAAGTGTATAAGGGGGGGAATCAATCATTTTTGGTCACACTTGGCAGATGATAAGGAAGATATTTACCGGAACTACCGGTGTTTTATGATACACAATCAGCATTCTTTTAGACTTTGCAGATCTCCTGTTTAGGGCTCTGTCATCCAAAGGTCTGTTTATGTGTTTGTTCAAACATAAGTGTGCTCAAAAAACAATTTAGACTTATTATTCTCTGTGAACTTGTTTGAAATTTTACACGCAGCTGAGAAGTTACTATGAGGTAAAGTTATTGAATAAATGTTTTAAAAAAAAGGAAAATAGAGTCTTTGCCTCCAAAATGTGTGAGGTGGAAGTGTGATATCACAGAAAACCGAAACACAAGTATAATATCTGAAACATAATAATACAGTACACGAGTACAGTACTTAGTGAGTTACTATTGAAGTTTTTCTGGTTCTACTGTAAATATATGGATCCTAGATATCAGCTATCAGTCTCCTTGATAAATTCTAACACAAACATATTGGCCAATCAATAATAATTATAATAACAATAATCGTCTACCACTGCAATGCTCTGCACTTGTTTGTGATAGCCGGGAGAAATGATAGATGCTGTACAGAGCTGAGCTCAGGTGCAGAACGATGTAAGGGATCTTGGATCTCAGCCTGAAACCATGAGCCAGCAGAGGATTATTGGAGATGATGCACGAAAGCAAACAACATACTCTGGAGTTTGTGATCCAACAGCACAGCCCGTCCGTGTTCGTAGTGGAGACTTTATTAATTGTAGGTAATTGAAAGTGAATTCCCAGGCCTTTTTTTGTTTAACTGAGGAAATACAAATAGAGACTATAAAACTAAGATAACAGGAAAAAATTTATATCACATGTATTCATGTCAATACCTCACATGAGCAGAAGAAAATCAAGAGTAAAAGACAACTAAGTGGAAGTGCAGTCACGAACTGTTGCTGAATTACAGTTTGTAGCAGGCTGTGTTTGTATTGGTGAGACATTTACTTCAGGGTTAAATAAAACTTGAAGAAGACGAAACACAGTTTTTCACTCTGCCCATGAATACTACTATATGAAAAAATACTACTAGATGTGCTTGTGAGTAGATTCTCTATCAGGATGGAGGGTGGAGGAAATCCTGCATGATGTGTTCTCTCCAGTTTTACTTCACTTTTTTTGGTCTTCATGGTTTTAAATGCAGGACATGTGTGTTTCATCACAAGGACATATAAAAGAGGAATATATAAGATGTGTGAAAGAGCATTATGTTTGTCAGTAGTGCTAAATGCCACAAAATGGGCTAGTGTTCAGCTCTGGTAGGCAGATTGAAGGTAGCGGATGCTTAATATTCTTCTGAACGTGTTGTGAAAAGCTAACATATGGTGGCAGGTGGGAGCACAGCTGTAGACGTGGGGCCTCTGTCATTCAGGACTCTTAAGTGGCAGGAGGTTCCAGATTGAGTTGTATCTGATTTCCTCTGGGCTCCAGCTCATGACATCTGTTAACCCTGCTATGACTGTTGGTGGGCCGTTGTGTGATGGGTATTAAAAAAAAAAGACACACAGTAACCCATAAGAGTTTTGATAATTTCTTTGTCATGTAGTTTAAAGCATCTACAGTTCTCCAGAAATTGTGTTTAAAGTATTTTCTGGTCACTTTATCTGGGTTGGACCCATCTGTGACCTGAACCCTGCCAGATCACTGTTTGTGCGTGCCTCACTCTGACAGGAAGCTGAGCAGTGATGGTGCTGATAGCAGAAGGAACCATTACATCTGGAGAAATGTGATAGTAGGAGACACACGATGGGAGGATCATGCGGCTTAGCTCCCCTTGTCATAAATGCTACACCACGCTTTTGTGTTCCTGTGTTTCTTCTTGGCTCAGAGAGAGATTTTAAGGATCCACCCACCTTATAATATTGAGCATAATAAGCAAAACTGGATGATTGTCTAGTCTGAGCAGCATTCTCGCTGACCTGACTGAACACGGATAGTCTTGAATAAAATTACAGATATGGAAATCTAACTACGCTGTGAGGTGTGATAAAACTATGTTTTCGAGTCAGACTTTATGTAAGGAGTGCTTGGCTAGCGATTTCATAAATGCGCACAGGAACACCCCATATGCACACACAGCAAGTGCAGGCCTGCCGTAGAAGTATGACGTAACTACAAGGGGCCGACCCCTTTCTGCAGGGAGGGGAGGAAAAATGTTTTCACTCTGAAACCCACAATGAGATTTCATACCATAGGTGCAAGTTTCAAAACCTTCCCGTAACCACCTGGCTTTTAAGAAATCCCTGTGAAATCAACGTGATGCAATGTTATTCTACTGTCAGGGGAGCATAAAACATCTGTTTTACATCATATTCATGTTATATTTTTTCTGAAATGAACTTGAGGTCTAAACAGGATCTTTTTTGACAGATTATATATGAAGGGAAAAGCCGAAAGGAAAAGAATAAGATAATATATGCTTAAAATAATGAAGTCACACACAAAACAGTTTTGTACAATGTTATTTAATTATGATAAATCATGAAGCATGTAGCTTGTCTCATCCTCAGTTTTTTTTCAAAGTAAAAGTTGATTCAACATTGTATGACTGTGGACAGAAAGCCAGTTTATCAGAGAAAGGGTAAATAATGATACTAATAAAATAAATGATAAAATATTGGAGTTATCGGTACATATATTTACTTAGGTGTGGTAGTGTTTTATTTTGTGTAATTGTCGTGTAACGAAGCTATTTTCAGTACTTGCTTAGAATCAGTGGGACGTTTTTGATGGGGTATCTCTTATTGTGTTTTAACTCTGTACCTAATCTATCATCAGCTCTGACTCACTGCTGGATGTTGCTGTCAGCTGTAATTCTATTTTAATTCTAGCAGCACTGTCCTCATGAGTGTTGATAATCTCATCTAAATGCATCTACTGAAGAAAATGTTAAAAACGGTAACAACACTGACTTTTTAAAAATATCTTAAAGCAGTCAATCCCGTTTCTTGAAGTAAATATTTAAGTGGACATAAAATATCAGGTGACCCATAGATGTCAGGTTAGACAGGAAATAATTGTTTCTCACGTGCTGCTGTTACCTGGATGCAATGAAACTCTAAAGACCTGCCTCAGGGCACATTACGGTATATATACGTATATTTTAGCGTTACACTATAGTTCTACTGCAAATGCTGTTTCATCCATAAACAAAAGTCTCTTGTTTTCCTTGCTTGAATTAAAGGAATTTATTTTGGAAATTCAACCAACTTTTATTTATATAGCGCTAAATCATATCTGAAGACATTTCAAAGCGCTTTACAGATAGAAAACCAACAATGCCCTCCAGAGCAAGCATAAGCGATGGTGGCGGGGAAAAACTCCCTCATTGAGGAAGAAACTCCGGGCAGGACCCAGGCTCTGGAGGGCAGTCATCCACCTTGACCTGTTGGTTGGGAAATAGAAATACATTTGGGAAAGAGATAAGTAAGTAAACAAATAAAAGAGACGGAGAGGGAGAGGGAGTGAGAGAGTGGCAGATAGGCCAGTCTGAGTTTCATGTCCATAGTGCGCTTCCAGGCCTTTGGGTATCCTGTCTTCTCCACCTGTGGAACAGAGGCACAAAGACAGCGGCAGTATCGTGCAGACGGGGAGTGTGATTTGACAGTAGTAGTAATAAATTCTAAGAGCATAGAAAGATAAAGAAAGCGAAGGGGAAGTGACAGCTTCAGAGTATCTCCCTTTAACGGGAGAGATGGAGAAAAAATACCCTCAGCAGCCTAAGCCCATAGCAGCATATCTAGTGGGGTGAGTGTTATTTCTAATTGTAGGCTCTATCAAAGAGGAGGGTTTTTAGTCTACTCTTAAATAAGCTTAGAGTGTCTGCCCCTCGGACCGAGGTTGGGAGATCATTCCAGAGTAAAGGGGCCAGATAGCTAAAGCTTCTGCCTCCTGTTCTACTCTTAAAAACCCGACGGGTCACCAGAAATCCTGCATCCTCGGATCAAAGGGCCCTGGGTGGGTGATACACTTCAATAAGATGGAGCCTTATAGTGGAGAGCTTTGTATGTAATCATAAGGAGTTTGAGTTGAATTCTATAATTAATCGGGAGCCAATGAAGTGACACTAGGACAGGTGAGATGTGTTCTCTCCTCCCAGTTTGAGTCAGTAAGCGGGAGGAGTTAGAACAGCCCGATAATAAGGAATTGCAGTAATCCAATCTAGAAGTAACTAAGGCATGAAAGATTTTTTCTACGTTTTTAAAGGATAAGAAATTTCTAACTTCAGCAATATTTCGCAAGTGAAAGAAGGCTGTCCGGGATACAGACTTGATATGAGAATCAAAGGACAGATCTTGATCAAAAATTACTCCCAAGTTCCTGACTTCCTGATAGCAATGCTATCTAAGTGAATTGCCATGTTAGAGAGATCATCTCTAAGATGCTTCGGCCCAATAATAATGACTTCAGTTTTGTTACTGTTCAACATTCAACAAGAAATTGTGAAGCATCCAGGATTTAATATCCCTGAGGCAGGATTCAAATTTAATTAGCTGATCAGATTAATTTGTTTTAATTGATAGATATAATTGAGTATCGTCAGCATAACAATGAAAATTAATGTTATGTTTCCTTATAATATTTCCCAATGGTAACATATACAGATTAAACGGAATTGGTCCCAGGACGGATCCTTGAGGTACTCCACAGGTGAGAGTCCCTCGATCTGAAGATTTATTGTTGACATAGACAAACTGAAATCGGTCGGATAGATATGACCCAAACCAATCTAGTGCTGAGTTTTTAATACCAACTTCCTCTTCCAGTCTACTTAAAAGAATATTATGGTCAACAGTATCGAATGCTACACTCAGGTCTAATAAGACTAGAACAGATAGAAGACCTTTATCTGACGCTGTTAAAAAGTCATTTGTGACTTTTAGCAGTGAAGTCTCCGTACTGTAGTTTGTTCTAAAACCTGACTGAAAATCCTCGAACAGATTGTTCTCTAACATGTAGTCATTTAGCTGTTTGGCCACTACGTTCTCTAGGATCTTAGATAGGAATGGCAGGTTAGAGATCAGCCTGTAATTTGAGAGGATGCCAGCATCTAGGTTTGGTTTCTTAAGGAGGGGCTTGATCAAAGCCACTTTGAAAGATTGCGGGACATAACCTATTTTTAAGGACTGATTAATTATGGATAGTACAGGTATATTTATTAATGGTAGAACCTTTTTGAGGAGCGTAGTTGGAATTTTGTCTAGAAGACAGGTGGTGGAATTGAATTATTGTCACGTTTGTTTTTTTTTTAGAATGATTTCTCAATGCGTATTTGTTTTGTTTGACGGAGCTATTTTATAATTGATGTAATGGACAGACTTCATTTTAAAAGCTGCTTCAAAGAGTTCCAGAGTGATTAAATACATTTTAAATTCCTTTTCATATGATGATAAATATTATTGAGATTGATAAATTAAATTGTCAGTCCTTTCCGACGGCATGCAGCCCTACCTGCACTCTTTGCACTGGTAGTAGTGATGATTTCCTGCATGTTTCTATGGACTGTTTCCATACAGTACTCGTGACCTTTGTGTCCTCTTAGCATTAAAGCGTTGCAGGTGCTGCACACAGTCAAGCATCTGTGTCAAGTCTTTGGGTTCATTCAATGCAATGATTTTGTGACCTATTCCATTTCATTGGTCTCTCTAATAAGTCAAAGTCTCTATCAGAGGATTGTGACATATTTTTGATACTTCTGTTAAAATCCCATAGCCCTGCCTTTTTTTTTCCTCACAAGAGCAGCTTGTGTTTCATTCAGAACAAGATGCCAAGACAAATGGCTGTTGAAGAGAATGACAGATGCTGTTTGTCTTCTAGTGGTAAAATGATGTCTCCTTGGCTGAGTTGGTAAAAAGTGATTACTGTTTTACTAGCCTCATCTTTTTATAGGCATGCACTGAATATGAGTCTGTGTGCATGCCATTAAGTCATGTGCATGTGAAGACACGTTACCATTTATGCATATTTTGTCATATTATTCATGTATTACAAGTTAATAATGTCTCAGAACAGAACTGAAGGGTGACTGGCTGCACGCTCATACTTCTTCATAGGTCTGTCTTTTTTTCTTTTTTTTTTGCTGCTTTAGCTTCTTAACAATGGCACTTTTCAGTTGTGAGATTGTCCTGGTTGTGTTAAAAAGTGTGACTCAGTGTATTCTATATTTTTTAGCAGTGTGAAGAAACCTCAAGTTGTTGATGTGAAAGTGCAAGATTAGGTTGTACACCTAAGCATTGTGAAACAATGTTAGGTGTGAGGTGTTTTGTTGAGTAGCCTTTAGGTATAAGGAGTTTCTGAAGTGTGACACTCATGCACCAGAGGTGAACTGATGTTGTTTACAGTTTACTTCCAGACTCAGATACTTGTGTGTGCTGTAAATTGGAGAATATGCGACACTTTTTCACAAATTGCACAACAGAGATTTTGTTGCTGCAGATAAAAGATGAGAAGTTGATAATTTTCCCAAAAATGTGCGTGTGTGCGTGTGTCTGTGTGTGTGTGCGTGTTGCTGGTCGTTGTGGAAGTCGGCGTGCATATGGAAGAACTATGTGTTTCTATAAAACTGGGCAGTGCAGCTGGACTTTGCTCTTTGTGTCTGTTTGTTTGAGCTTGAACTTGGCTTGGGCATTCATGCGTTGCACTGACGCAACAACTTATGCAACTGGAAAGAGTTATATATAGCTTTTAATATAGATAATAATAATTTTCCATTGTCAGTCTTTGAATTGAAATGTAAACCATAAAAATACAGGTGTGACCGTGACATAGGGACCAGATTTGGTGCTTCGCGGTTGCTGCAGAACATGCATGATATTAGTGTTATTACAGTATTTTCCGCAATATAAGGCGCACCGAAAAGACTTTAGTTTTCTCAAAAACCAACAGTGTGCCTTATAATCTAGTGCACCTCATATATGAAAACAATTTTAAAATATGCCGTTCATTGAAGGTGCGCCTTATAGTCCAGTGTGCCTTATAGTGCAGAAAATACTGTGTTTGTGTTTGCTTAAAGCCATCTCACACATTTTTACATGCTTTATTATTCGGCAGTGTCAGTGTTTTTGACGTTCTGGCATTCCTCCATTTCTCTACTGGCACCCGCGGATTTGCAGCAGTAATTAGTAACTTTGCTGATGCAACAATGGCTGCAAGGACTTAATGGACCCGTGAGAGTGACCACAGGGGAACCGGTTGGCGATGTGACCCATTTATTTAAGTCTTCGCCCTCTAACTTTCCCCTGTGTGGCAGAGTTGCAATAAACTGTTTCTGGCAGTCAAAGTTCAAATGTACAAATATACATGCTCATACACACAAGCTGGCCTTTTATTATTTAAAAGCAGAGAAAAAAACTACAGTAATTGTGTTTAGTTTACTCAGGTTCAAATGATGTAGGTGATTCATAACAAACAAAATAGCTCAGAGTCACACAGAAATAACATGTGGGGACACTGGTTTTGTTGCTGTAATGGCCTGCTCTCCATTCTTTTTGGTGAAAACACGCACGCACGCACGCACGCACGCACGCACGCACGCACGCACACACACACACACACACACACACACACACACACACACAATCCCTATCTGGCCACACTATTTAAATACTGCTCCATTCCTATGTCACATTGATTTCCTGCTCAGACTAACCCTCAAATCAGGACACTGTATTTATTCCACCGCCTGTATGGCTGCCAGCATGACAAAGCCTTTACACAGCGAGCAGAGATGTGCTACTGTAGGAAGAGAACAAAGATTTGAATGGAATCACCATGGCTGACCATTTCAAACTAATGCAAGTTGGAACAGTGATAGACTTGATGTTTCGTTGCTCATTAGAACACACAGATATGTTTTTACATGAGGCTGTAAAAGTTTTTGCTTCAGTGAAAAAAAGTTAACCATCAAATAGTTCACACATACAGATATTCTCTCCTTGCCAAATAACAAACCTTAAGCTGTATGTGTTTCCATGCTCTCCTGCAGGCACTCATCTGCAGAGATCCGGCGACAGTTCAGTGGGACTCATGGCTTCCATCACAGCCGAAGCAACTCCAACGCTTCGGCCACCGGATACCTCACTGTGGTGAGCTCCCTGCTGAGTCACGTTTGTCCAGCATTTGTTATTCACATTATAATAATAATAATAATCAGCAAGGAGCTGGGTGATTGTTTCTTCAAATAATAACCATGATTATTTTCAACTTTTTTTGTCAATAATGATTTGCATTATTAAATTCTGTGCATCCCTCTTGACATTTCTAAACCTGTCAGGATTTCTATTTCAATCTTGTGGTTTTCATATCAATCAATTGGATTATATTGCAAGTAATAAAAAAGAAACAACTGGTGAGGTTACCTTTGGAGTTTTTTTTCAGTAATTTTATATTTGATATCTTTTTTGTGTATTAGGTGTCAGATGAATGTTGTTTATGCATTGTTATTTCAGCTCATGCTAATGTAGACCTTCTCATCTCACATATATGAGAAGGTCGTTGTTTTGTCCTCTGATGCTGAAGTCAAACAGCTCAGGTATTTGTCCCACACTGCCTCAGGGCTGGATCTCCTTCACATCT
Organism: Antennarius striatus; assembly: GCF_040054535.1. Classification (NCBI taxonomy): domain Eukaryota; kingdom Metazoa; phylum Chordata; class Actinopteri; order Lophiiformes; family Antennariidae; genus Antennarius; species Antennarius striatus. The sequence goes on from NC_090778.1 coordinate 20,253,227, forward strand.
ACTTTGCTGTCATTAGTTCTGAGAATGTCTGACTTAGTGTGGTGTCATCTTAGGGATTGTTATTTGGATCAGAGCAATTCTGCTTCACATGACATCCGGTAATGCTTTTGCAAACACAGCTGGCTGCATTTCTGGCAAAATGTTTTCTTTTCTCTCTTACTTATTACTTATAACATGCTTTTATGAAAAGGTGGACTGACATGTCTTCTTTGATTTATCTGGAAAACCTAGTAGTTTTCTTCTTCTTCTGCAGCATTGAATGACATTATTGTCTTTGGCTCTTCTGCTAACAGTTATTTATTAATGCAAACAGAATCATGCACAGTAATCCTGCTCTGCTCGTAGTCTGTCTGTTGCACCCTCTGAACTTTTGTCTTTGCCTCCCAGATTCAAATTTATCTCTTTCAGTCTTCTTGCTTTTTCATCTCTTCCTGTCATTCCGTCACATATTTGCTCCCTGTCACCCTATGTCTCTGTCGTTTAAATGTTTTAAAGCTCTTAGGCGCCTAGGCTCTTGACATATCTGTGAAGTTGCAGGGCTGAGCCGAAACCATTTGGTACTTTTGTAGCGATGAGCCTTGAGCTCGACAGCTGACGGGGTCTGAGGAGGAGCGCCTGGACCATCCCTTCCTTCCCCGTCCTAGCTTGCTGAGTTCAACATGGATAATCTCTAACCTGCTTGGGAAATGGGTCAGCGCCTTGGCTACTGACAGCACTGGGGTGGGGGCTGCTTACCTTCTAGCTTACACAGACAAATCTTTAATATGACTGGATTTAGAATGTGGGAACGGGGTTTAAATATTATAATCTCCAGGATGATAGTTTCCAGTCATTCAGCAGGCATGTTGAGCACTGGAAGGGATGAGGGAGGATTGTTTGTTGCTCTAGTTATGACAGGGATCACCTTGTTGACTATGGTAATGCTCCCTCTCTCACTCTGTCACTATTTTTAGTGTCTAAACATGAGGAGTGTTAACTATTGTTATTTATTGTATGTTGGGTTAAAAAGAATTGAGATTAAGAGGAAAAGCTGCATGTGTCTCTGAGTGTGTTGCGTGTGTGTGTGTGTGTGTGTGTGTGTGTGTGTGTGTGTGTGTGCGCATATGTGCTGCCTTGTCTTTTGAAACACCAGTCGATGGAGAAACACTTGCTGATGTCACTTCCTTAAAATGTCTTGTGGTTTCTCCCCTTCAGTTTTAAACTGCAGCACATTTGAATGCTACCAACCGCTGTCAAGTCATGAGGATTTAATAAGTCAGATTTATGTATTAATTTTGACTGGATAGAAATCCTCTTCCACATGAGGTGGTGCTGATTATTCGCTCTGAAATTTGAGTTTTTAGCTCTAGTGTAAGGATCAATTTAAAGAGGATCTTTGCAAAGCGCTGTGGCGTCAACAGAAAGTGTCAGTAGGTGCACACTGTGGGTTCCTGTATCTAGAGTGCGCCATTTTGTGCGCTTCCTTTTGATGGAACATCTCTAAGTTTTCATCCGGGTAAGTCTACAATATCCATATGAGCACAATTGTATTTTTAGTTAGGATTAAGAATTAGTTATTTTGTCTTAAATATCGTGATTCAAGCCAAATTTACTGAGATCATTGGTTGTTTTGACTCTTTTTTCTGTCCCAATTCATTTTTGCAAGTACAGTATACTAAGAGATCAGTGATTCTGGTGGAGACATGTTGGCATTTCTAAAAAGGCTCCAATAGTGGCTTATACATTCCTTGGCTTTAAATATATATTGTTTTACAAAGTCTAGTTTGTCATTTGTCTCTCTCTGTTCTCAAAAATGTGTCGCCATCAAGATCACGTCTGAGTAAGCTAATAGAAAGTATGGCTATAGGAAAAGTCAAGTTAGCATCTTGCTTAATCGCCATGACTCTGGAGCGGCAGGCGCTGATCAGAGGCATGCATAGATTTGCATTCATTTGTTTTTATTAGCCTCCACACTAAAGAAGAAGAAAGAGGTTATGCTATGGTGATTGTTAGAAACTTGGCAGTAGAGAGTCAGATAGAGGACCGCCGCCCGTCGAGGATTACACCTACTTTTCAGAGGAGTTTCATTGATATTGTAGGTCTGTGATCTAAACTAATGATACAGCTGTTCCACCTCCGTTCTGGTGTCATTTTAACCACTAATACTAACTCACATGGTGCAATTTGCTCAACTGAGAAAATAAAGAAGAGATAAAAGATGTGCTAAAACATGTCTGAGGGTAAATGGAATTTGTGTATAGATGTTCAGAGCAGCAGAAACTCACCTTGTCACTATAGTTGTTTTTACTTCTTCTTGGGCTCATATTGAGTGAGTTGAAACATCCTGTTTTGTAAAAATTAAAAGATTTCATATTCTATTTGGATAGTTCTGGAAGATTTCTGGTGAATTAAAAATAAGTTAGCTTTAATTTTTAATATTTATTTAATATCTCTTTGGTACTATTTTGTGACACAGTTTTACGTCATCCAAGCTTTCGGGTGCATGTGCATCAGCAGAGTCTGCATACTGTAATCACATTGGAGGTTTGCCCCGAGCACTGTTGTTCAGAGAAACACCTGCACCATGTAGGTTCCGCTCTCACAACCAAACTGACCAGTACACCACAAAAGGGATGTGTGTTATCTCATCAGTTGTTGTTTTCCTTCATTTGTACAACACAGTTGTTTTAAAGACCACAGTGATTGGGCTGTATTTTAAAATTCGATTACTGCTTTAGCGTTTACCTGCTGCAGCTCTGGAGTGTGTTTCTGTCTAAAAATAGGATTAAAGAAGATATCAGATACAGGTCAGTTTGTCCCGGTTTCTTTTCGTGTCAGTGCTCCAGTCATTTGTTTCTCCACAGATATGAACTTATAGAAAATAATCTTGATTCAGAGTATTTGGGTACACGTCCTTCCTGTCAATTACTTTTTTTTTTGGTCAGTAGTTCTCTAAACTGTCAGAACTGTGCAATTAATCACCCTTGAGCTTCTCACAGTTGTTTATTTGCTTTTCATATCTTCTATATATTGTCCTTTCTTACTTTCTCATCGAAAGTTACAAAGAATGGTTAATATTTCGTTACTTGTCGGAATCTCCTCTGATGATCCACCTTATCTGCTTATTAGATCTATTTCCAAACATTCCAGTTATTTGGTGGTTACCTTTTCCCTGCAGCCTCAGTCCTACGATGCAGTGGAGCCCTTGGACCTAGAGGAGTTCCTCATATCACAGTTGAAGAGCGGAGACTTGGCCCTAATGCAGGAACTTGGAGAATTCCCAGATGATGACCTGAAGGTGGAGCAGGTGGAAAAAGAATGCCACACTGTGCGACATTCTGTCCCAGAAAATGGGTAGGTCCCACGATCTCTTATATTGGACACAGACGATCAGTAATCATTTAAAATAATGAAGAGAATTTTCAGAAACTATGTCAGATGCTTTTCTCTTAGTCAGAAGCCAAACAACAGCCTTTCAAGTCAAATATTGAAATTTCAACAAAGCCGCTGAATATGAAAAAATTCAAATTTGTCCTAGATATGGAGTCTTTCATGGATCCTTCCTCCAGGTTTCATGGAAATCTGTATTTTGTTTAGCACAATGTGGCTTTCAAACCAACAAATGAACAACATAGGTGAAAAACATGACTAAGAAATGGCTCTTAACAGAAGAAGAGAAATACGGATGAAAACTCAGTTCTCAGGCCGGCAGTGGCTCAGTGGTAGATGGGGTCGTCCAATGATTCCAGATCGGCGGTTTGATTCCCGCTCCCGCCGAGTCATTTGTTGTTGTGTCCTTGGGCAAGACACTTTACCCTCCTTGCCTCCAGTGGGGCACTTGCTGGTGTGTGAATGTGTGTGAATTGTTCCGATGGTGGCCAGAGGGGCCATAGGTGCAGATTGGCAGCCACGCCTCCGTCAGTCTGCCCCAGGGCAGCTGTGGCTACATGCATAGCTTACCATCAACAAGTATGAATGAGGAGTGAATGAATAATGAATCCAATATAAAAGCGACTTTGAGTGTCCAGAAATGCGCTATATAAATCTAATCTATTATCAATAAAACAATTAATTCATGCCTCATCTGTTTATCTTTAATAAATACTAGCCGAAATTTGAAGATATCTGGATAATCTGTGCAGAATCAGTAGCATGGTAGTGTAGTCTATCCAAAGTTATTCCACCAGCTTGTGTTATCACAACATATTCAAAGCTTCCAATTATCCCTCACCTTGACCATGAAGTTCAGACCAAAACTTAAGAGGAATGCATTTTTCAGTCAGTGTCTGCATCTTATCCTCCTCCTTGCCTTTGTAGATCGGAATTGGATCCACATGTGAGAGACTGTGTAACGAGTTACATCCAGCCGTGGCTTGTGGTCTCTAGAAGGTAAATCACCTCTTATATCCACAGTTCTACACTGAAGCTATGAAAAACGGATATCCAAATCCAATTTTCAACGACAGGGCCACAGAGATGTTAACATTTTCAATGTATTGATTCAGAAATTTTTCCCAGCAACACTTACTAAACATGGAAAATAAAATCTGTGTTCTAAAACTTTTTACCCTAGCAAAAGGTTTTGAAAGTTTCTAGTTAGTGTTTTATCAGAGTTTAAACTTCTGGTATTATGACACTCTTGGTGCTCTCGGTTTGGTTTCACATATAGCTGATTTACTAGACTTGACAAAATGACAAAAATGAATCTTCGAATCCTACAAATGGAAAACTAGAAGTTGTAGAGGGGAACTAATAATACATGGAATGCTCTCTGTTGTAAAAGACAGGTGGACGATGCTCCGGAGTTCAATATTGTAACCTTAGATCCAAAAAATGAACAAACAAAACCATCATTGATATTTTAGTGTTCACAATGTTCAACAGGTGTTTCTGAGAAACTGGATAGAAGAGACCTGAGAGAGCCTAGAAGACACAACTCACTGATACACCGTAGTACTCTCTCTCCAGAGAGCGAGAGCGAGAGAGAGTTGTAGCGTTGCATCAATTGTAGTCATAAATGTTATTTTTGATGTTATATCCCTATCCAACTTTGTGTGCTTGTGTATGTGTTTGTGTATGTGTATGTGTATGTGTATGTGTGTGTGTGTGTGTGTGTGCCTGAAGGTGTCAGGGGGATGGCTGGGGAGCCTATTCTGAGCGAGCAGGCCTACACAAACTCCTTCGGAAACAGATGTTCGAGTCCGACGCCCAGCCAGAGAACCCACAAAAACCAGTAAGAAACACAAACACAGCCAACCATGCAATTAAATTACTTATGTACCTTCTCAGATGAATTAACCAATAAATTTTGCAAAAGTCTTTTCTAAAATTCTAGTTCAAATTTAAGTCTTTTAAATTATTGACATCACTAACCAACAATCTGTTACTCAGTAAAGGAGAAGTTAAGAGTCCAACTAGTGGTTCACTTTTTCCCCTTTTCAGTGGTTCCAACTTTTGTTTTTTGCTATTGCTTTTTTGTCTCCTATTTCTGTGTTTTAAATAAAAAGAGAAGAAAAACAATATGTAATTTTGTAAATTATTTAGTTGTAAACTTTAAAAGAAGTTGGCAGGATATTTGTGAGCCAAGTAAACTGTCTTACTCTGCTCTCAGCCTTAATTCTATGTTCAGCTAATCATCTCCTTGCTCTGTCTCTACTGTTAACATGCACATGAGACAGGTACTAATCATCTCATCTCAATATGAGCAAGGAACCAAATAATTGTATTTTTCTAATTGTTTCCCAAACAGAAGGAAAATACTTTTCCTGTAGTTCTTGTCTCATTCCAACTTTGTCCTTGGATGCCAATTTGTGTCTCTTGGGAGAGAAAGATTGTTAAGTCAGAGCAGTAATGTAGTCCATACTAATCAGGGCTTGAGCGAGACTCTGATACTTAATGTGGGGAACAGGGGTGGGGTGAACTGAACAGAAACAGTGTTTTGTTCCGAACAATCTTTCCATTGAGGAATTGATTTTATTGAGCCTGACCTGTACACTAAACCCGAGGATCAAACACTTCAATCCTTTGTGTTTTCCTAGCCAGACAGCAGAGCTGTTGTGATTAAATACATGGAGAAGCTTCCATTTGTCGGCCCCCTTTACTTTCATCACACACGCCTGCTTCAGAACTCTGCTGACATTATTTTTGAGCCAAGTTCCCATACTCTCTCACTTCCCTCTCTTGCCATCCCCTCTCTCATCCAGGATCTGGTTATTCCAGCCAATCCAATCATAGTCAGCCTCTGCCTTTACCCAGCCCATCTCAACATCCCCCTCTTGTCTCCCTATCTTTGCAAATTCTAGTTAATCACCCAAGCCAACAGGCTTTTATTGCTGCTGCAGGCTTCCCATGATCTACGTGCCAGAAAAGGGTGACGGAGAGGGGAAGAACAGCGCTATTGTCTGTTGGAGCTTAATTGGTCTCTTCTGTGGTCCAGCGTGGTTTATCAGTAGCCCAGAGATCCTGGTCTGAAAGTCTCCTCAAGCCCAGCAGGGTGAAGCTTTGTCACAGTAATAGCTTGATCAGTTCTTGACTATAGTTGGAGAGCTGGGATGTGAGATTGATGGATGATGGAAAGTTAAAGAGACAAGAAGAGAGAGGTGGCATCTTGTTCACAGCAAGACATGGCATGGGAATAGCAAGGCTATGTCCTGCCCTGTAGCAGCAGAGTACTTCTATAAGTTCCCATTGCCAGCCTTAGAGTCGTCCTGCTGATGAGCAAAGCATCCTCCATGTAAGAGATTATTTGTGCTTGAAACTGATATGTAAATATCACTTGAGATTATACATTTTTCCACCCGAGGGCACAGCAAAGTTTTAACTACAGTATCAGAATAAGAATCTTTCATTAATCCCCGAGGGGGAAATTACTTAACTAACCAGGATCTCCTCATAAAAGGATTTCCTCCCACTCACCTGAGTCCAAAAGGTGTGAGAAGTATAGATTTGTGTGTTTTCAGTTTGATTTATTAATGTTTGATTTGAAGATCCACTGTATCAGAGAAAAACTAAACAAAAAACAAATAGGAGGGAAACGTTCATATTTATACAATGAGGGTTAAAAAAACAAAACAAAGTTGTGTTTCTCATCCTTTGTCTTTGTGTTATGGCATCATCTTTTCTAGTCACACATTTCATTATCCTCATGTTCACATCCATTCCCTTCCCTTCTGCGTTGGTGGCATTGTGGCATACTATCTCTTCTCCCCCCCCCCCTTCATCTTCCCCAGCAGCTCAGGACCAACTAACCTTTAAAATTTTGTTGTACGATTCTATGATGACCAATAAAAGCTTCTACTTCTTCTCTTCCATCTGTTTTTGCTTTAGGTGAAGTCTCCGACTCTAGCTGGGCTGAACGATGACTCTGGCCGCACTTTGACCTCCAGTGATTTTGACTTGCGGTGTTTGACCCCCGACCAGAGACTGGAGAAGCTGCTGGCCTTCAGCAGCCCTGAGGAACTGGACCGCTTCAACCAGGAGGCTCGACAGGGGAGCCGACACCCCGAGCTGTTTGCTTTGTGCCCACCAGCAGATGAGGTGAGATATCCATATGGAATCCTTTAGGATCAGTCTCTCAAACTCAAACCTTATTTTGACACATGAAAAAACTTATTTGTTACCATAAATATTTAGATGATAGACAACCTATCAGCCGTATCAGAATACAATTTTATTTTTAGCTGGATGTGAAAAAGCAAAGCAAAAATCCAAACATTTCAAAGTGTGAATCTCAAATCCTAAACCCCAAATCCTCCCCAAATGATACTAAGCTTCCATTTTCTACATGGTTTGAATATTTGCTCTGCCATGGTGTTTTAGGACGATGCAGTGGAGATCCGACCTATTCCTGACTGCCCCAAAGAACACACTGGAGACCGAATCCTGATCCGCTGCCATGCCATCAAGTACGTCATTCATATTCATATCCCCGCAGGGGCTGAAGTTGAACAACTGCCTTCATTTAATCAAACAGTTATTTGTATTGAGGGGAAATTATTCTAAAAGGCGCCTGTTTTATGAAAGTGACCTTTTGTGGAACAATTAATATACAGTACATTCTTGTGTGTCATTATGGATCATGACGAAGGGGCCCTTTCTAAAAGGCCTTGTGGACAGGCTGACAGTGTGGGAGGATGGAGGATTTCTGTCTTGTAGTTTTTGTTTCCCTCTAGAAAATCACTGTACCATCCTCCCTCTGTGGGACTCTGTCTCTTTCACACAAATACACACATTATGTCACATGTCCTTCTTTCCTCCCCTAAATCTGCCCAATGTTTTGGTTGAACAGTGAACAGTGAGCGGTGGTTTGGCATTTTCATCCCTTCATCCCTTATTATGCAGTTCAAACATGTCATCACTTACTGTAATACACTTTGTAGCTTCCCAGCATAGGAGTAATCTACAAGAATAGAGTAGAATAGAAAAAAATAGAATAGAATCCATTTCCAGACCACAATTAATTTCCAGTAAATTCAATATTTCTTTTTCTGCTGTTATTATTTAATTCCTCAATTTCTTCCTTCTTGGCATCACAGGTTTGAGATTGAAATTGAGCCCATGTTTGCCTCAATGGCCCTCTATGACCTGAAAGAGAAGAAAAAGGTAAGAAAGACTTCAGTTAGTCTTTGTTATTTCTGATGTTGTCTTATTTATGCCTTGAATTACAACTACTAATACACCATTGCATTTTCCCTGTCAACCTCTGCTGTTTGTGTGTTTTATGTGGTTTTACACAGCTGCATACTTTTTTTTTTTTGAGTGAAGGGACTGAAAGGATTTAGTTTGTACTTAAGCGCTCATGGATCTCTCAGATAAACTGCGGTTTTAGCCACTGGCTTTACCCTCTTATAGCATAGATAGTCTTCAGAGATGGAGCAATTAAATAGTCCAACATTTTTAAATGCCTCTGTGTATTTTCATACAACACATCTATTACAGTGTGGAACTGAGGTGTCCCTAGACATTTAATTTAAGATTGCTTTTTTCTAGTTCTTTTAACAGCCGTTTCAATAATATATCTTCCTGCTTCTTAGAGTGAATAGAGAAACAGATCCAGTCTTCAGTGAAATGCTCCTCTGTCTGCATAAAGGCAGAAGCTTGTTTTGTGATCTAAATCCAACTCTGGGGGAACTGTGAAACGTTTGCAACTGACCTATTTATTACTGAACCTTTCATGCTTTCACTGTCAATTTTCTGCTTTGTCTTTCTCCAAGTCTCTTCTATGCACTTGTTTCTTTTTTCTCTCTCTCCTCAAGAATGTGATATTTTATTTTCTGCCACATCCCTGCAGCCTCTTTGACTAATTTTTCTCTGGTTTCTTGCATTGCCATTTCTAATTGGGATTTTGCAATGCTGTGCATGTTTTTGTGCACATTTTGTTGTTTTACATCTGTTTAATCTTTAGCAGATGTTCATTTAATTCCACTTAATACCATCAGCTAAGGTGCAGACACAGGTTGTGACCCAAACAAATGGCCTACTTTTGATATCAGATTCATGGAAATCAGTGACATGTAAACAGATTTGTCCTCAAAATAAAAACTGTAGGAAATGTGTGCTCTTCTCCAGCTTTCCCCCATGTATTTAGTCATGTTTGTGCTGTTGCTGTGATACAAGATGAGGCAAGCCTAGGTTTGCTGGACCTGGCAGTGGCAGATAATGGGAGGGACATGAACAGTGAATCATTACAAGTAAACCACTACGTTTCTTACATAGCCATTAAATAATGTGCACCTAATGTGCACTTAGTCAGCTACACATTTTAGTCTGTAGTTTGTAGTCTTCAGTTTTGATGAGGTATTTCTTCCTCATTGAACAAGATGCCTCGCTACAACTGCAGATTCATGGAACTGTATAGGAGACTGGCGGCGCAGCAGGAGATGGCTGCTGTCCAAGGAAATCACAAGATTTGTCAAACAAACTTTTTCTTTTTCAAATTTCACAAAATATTGCGAGACAGTTACATACTTGGCCACTACAGAGTGGTCACAAGTGTATGTGTCATTAGGAATAAGATCAATTTAAACAATGTTTGATAGTCAGATATGTAGCAGCTGTGGTCTTACAAACACATTTTACTGAAGACGTCTTCAACATTCTTCAAAAAAACAGTCTCAACTGAATGTTAACTTTGACAAGTCTGTTCTGTTCAATGATAGAACAAAGCTTCAGATTCTGTTGAAGCCAGCTGCTTTGGATTATTGAGAAGTGATTTCCGTCATTTGTCAGAGGTGGACTCCTCTGCTTCAGTCTGCTGAGAACTTGGCAGTACGTGAACTTCATGCTAAAGTTAACAGAGTCATTTCCATCATGACATCAACACACAACTTTAGATTTCTAGCTTCTTAGACCACTGCTAAGCAAATAACCTCTAAAATAAACCACAAATGATCACTTTAGAAAGCTGTTCTAAGTCTGTAATCTGATCACAGTTGCTGTCTTGAAAATTCCAGTTAACAAAACAGCTAAATCTGGCTGCAATCTGCTTTGGTGTGGTCGGCGTTACGGATGTCTCTATGGGATGAACAGAATGCAGGAGAAGTTAATGGCTTTGCAATGATTAGGATCTTATGACACTGAGCAGACCAGGCTAGACCAGAACATATGGCTGTGTTCCTAGCCCGAGGCCATCATCTGGGCGAGCAGAGAAAGCATGGAGTGGACAAACGGATGATATTAAACGAACAATTTTTGGTATCCTGTTGGGGCTTGTAATGCATTTAAAATTGCTGATGTTGCTGCAAGCGCACAAGAAAGCATTGTTTGTTTATGAGTGTAGTTCTAACGCATTATGAATGCATTATAACGTGACATATCTCCATAGTTCAGGACTTGATGTGTATTAGAACATTTTAGAGAAAACTTGTACCTGACATTAAACATTTTATTTCTCCCTAAATTTGATGTGATTGTGTTATTTATAAATGGAAAATGAAGATCTGTTTTTTCCTAAAAATTTAATTTTGTATCCTTGCTTCACTTCAGATATCAGAAAACTTCTGCTGTGATCTGAACTCAGAACAGTTTAAAAACTTCTTGAAAAGACACACTTCGCATGTGGATCAATCCAGCCTGGCCAGATCAGGCATCTTCTCCGTCACATATCCATCTACAGACATCTATCTGGTCATCAAGGTAATACTGACATAAAACACCTAAGAAATTGCTAAAGACAGTAAGCTGCAGAAGCAATAAGATCAGTTTCATGTACATTGAAATCAGTTGCAGTTCTGTTTTACAGTCGTCACTTCTGTTGTAAAGATTTTTTATATTGTACTTTTCCAGGAAAACTAGATTTTTGTTTTCAGAAAGTCCTTTTTTAGTCCCTCAGTGGGAAAATTTCTTAATTCTGGTTATGATGTGCATGTACTCCTTGTCTGTGTTTTAGATTGAAAAGGTTCTTCAGCAAGGAGAGATCAGTGACTGTGCTGACCCCTACATCACATTAAGGGAATGTGATTCTGCAAAGGTAACAAGGCACAACAACTCCCTGTAACCACACAGAGAGAATACTGCAGATTTGGCCTGCACCTGATTTCTGATCCTGCAGGAAGTTTCTAGCATTTCATTTTTTAAATTTTATTCTTGCTTTTAATCTTTCAGAACAAGGACAAGCTTGAGAAGCTGCGGGGTCAGGCAGAGACATTCTGCCAGAGGCTAGGACGCTATCGCATGCCCTTTGCCTGGGCAACGGTAAATATCATGGAAGTCATCTCGACTGCAACTTTAGACCGTGACGTCACAGACTCCGACAGTTTAAAAGGTGTGTGCTTGTTCTAATAAGTAATATCTTGTGATTGGACACAGCGATGTGTGTGCATCATTTGACCTCTGGACCTTTTGTTTTCCAGGAAAATCGAGCAGCATTGACCGGAGAGCGCAACTTCCTCGGAGGAATTCTGAACGTTTCAACACCATTGATGATCAGTTTTGCAACATTTCCGCCTTCAAACCAGCCACCATCACTATCAGCACTATCTTTAAACAGGTCTGACTGTCACTCAAGCATGTAGAGACAGACTAGCCGTTGCAAAAATGCATTGTTTATTGAGATTCCAGGTAAGGTGTCTTGACAATGACGCTTGAAATTAGTGTCAGCTTAAAATGTCCCGTCAGCTCTTGTAAATTTTGTCATAAAGCCATGATGTAGGATAAATGCAACCAATATATTGCTTGTCAGATCCTGACTTCATTGAACCAGTCTCCTTTATGCACTTTGAAGGCTTCAGTGTATGTGATATATTAGGAGGGTTTTTGTGCTTCCTGTCGGACTGGCTTTTGAGTAAATGGCATCAGGGCAAAAAGAAAATAAGTCATGTCAGTTACTAACTTCCGTGTGTGTGTCCATGCATGTGTGTGTGCATGTGTCTTTCCATATATTTCAGGAGGGAGATCGTTTAAGTGATGAGGACTTGCTCAAATTCTTGTCTGAAATCAAGAAAACTTCTGCTCCACAGAGGAGAATCAAGACAATACCAGGTCATTTTTCATCATAACCAAACACTCACAGAATTTCATTTCATTTTGTTAAATGATGGAATGCATCCACTGGAATTTCCCCTCTGTTGCACAGTTGAGAAAATTGTTATCACATTCATGTCTGGTAAATATGAAGTTGCAACCAGCAACCTTTCAGCCTATCTTTGCAGAGAACCTGACCACTTAAATCTGTGGCCAAAAAAGGAATGTAAAAATGGTATTGTTTTACAGGAAGGCCTTGTGCCGAACTTTTTTCTTTTTTGGCTGTTGCTGTACTCTACTCATTGGCATGACATTGCAGGGAACGAAATGATCTTTCAAGAAATCTACTGCTCACGCCCAAGAAATAGTACAGCACATAACATCCAGTAAAATGTAACCACAGTAATTTTTAAGCTTTAATTTTTCAGCAAAAGAAACAAATGAGGTATAAAGGAACATTTAGCACATTAGGAGTACTAAAAAACATGATTAAGCTTCTCCCTTCTGTCTTGGCTAGATCATAAAAAAATGCATTTTACAAAGTTACATGTATATTCTTTCAAAGTTCTGATCAGTCTTTGTTTATGTAGTAGATTGATGTATAAATATAGATAGCTTGACATAAATAGATATATAGATAGAAATGGATAGAGGGATACTTTTTGGTCCCAAATTAAATTTGGGGAAACATTTAGAGAATATATAAAAACCAAATGATATACTTCCATATTGTAAATCCACATTTCTTTTGCCATGTATCTTCTAGGTTCCATCAAACTGGACATGTCTCCAGTCCACGACACTCCATTGGGATGTTTGTCCACAGAACTCATTCCGATGATACCTGTGGCTGAGAAGAACATTCGGCCAGTCAAAGAGGTTCTGGAGTTCCCCTCCAGCGAGGTTTATGTCCCTCACAACATCTACAGGTATGTCATCCAAAGGATAACACACCCACACTTTTCACTTCCTGGTAGAGAATTTTTTTTTTCATCCAAAGCCACTCAACAAACATCATTTCTCAAATGATGAAAGAAAATATTTTGAAAAAGAATGATAATGCAGTAGTGTATTTCTCTGAAAGGCTAGAGGCAACAAAAGAAGTCATTTTGTACTCATCATTCAAGAGTTTTACACATGTTTATCAGTACTGTATACTTGTGTTTATCTGGGCTACCTGTGAAATTCCTGACGTGTCACATTAAGGAGGCAGCCTATATATGCAGAGGCTTAAGTCGTCACTCAATTTTGCTGATAAGAAAATATTAACTACTCTATAACAACTTCCCTGCATGCTAAAAATATACAGGCATTCTGTGAGCATTTGTTCTGTATGCTTTGCAGCATCTCCCTGTAGTGCAGGTTTTCATCGTTTCATAAATTGTAGAGTTGTATTTAAACCATAGTAAATTACTGGTTGTTGAACTTTTCTGTGACATGACTGTCACCTGGATGCTCGATGACGAAACGTTATTGTACAGACATCGCCATCTAGTGGTGTTAAGTAGAATCGCATAATCTTCTGCCCAGAAAGGTCTGTGATTTTTTTTTTTTTTAATCGAAAAGGAAGTTGTCCTGACCCACTTTGTCTCCCCATGTCTGTATAGGAACCTGCTCTTCGTCTACCCCCAAAGGCTAAACTTTGTCAACAGGCTCACATCAGCAAGAAACATCACCATCAAAATCCAGTTTATGAGTGGAGAGGATGCAGCCAGCGCTCTGCCTGTTAGTGCTGCTGCTTTTAATCTGTGATTTGACAGCAATACAAACATGGTGACATTTAGCTAATTTACTTTAACATCAGTTAGCACATGCAAGGACAGATGAGTTTCTTGTATGTATCTCTAGATCTGATAAACATCTGTATACAGTACAATTTTTCACATAAAAATAAATCAAATAAAACCAATCCTTTTGATATATAACGAGGGTTATAACAAGGGTTTGTGGATTCGACAATTTTTAGGACCTGGTACATTAACACAAAGTCATTTATATGGATGAACAGCTGTCGCTCCCAGAGTACACAAAAAAATAATTTCTAATTATTTGTTTGAAATTTATAAATTTGTTTTTTTTATCTTATTCTTTTCCATCCATTCTCAGGTCATTTTTGGGAAATCAAATGGTCCTGAATTTTTACAGGAAGTCTACACATCTGTTACTTACCATAACAAGCAAGTACACCATATTAATCTTTCTACCACTTGTGAGCATATTTTTGTCATTTAAAGGGCCTGAGCAACATTATCTCACTCTTCTTCTACCTGACTGCCCCCTTGCCCCCCCCCTCCTCTATCTTTGTTCTCACCCATTCCCATTTTTCACCATGTTTCTCCCCTTTTGTTACTCCTGTTTCCTTATCTTTCAGGTCCCCAGACTTCTATGAGGAAGTGAAGCTGGCTCTTCCAGCCCGTCTGACGGAGAGACATCATCTGCTGTTCACCTTCTACCACATCAGTTGTCAGCAGAAACAGAACCAGAGCGGCAGCTGTGAGACGCTCTTTGGCTACTCAGTGAGTTTTTGTCCTTTATGGCTCAACCATATTGTTCAATGCAAACATGAGAAAAGAAGGATAGCAATAGCCATTAAGCACTGCAAAAACAAATCCTTTCCTAGTTAATCCCATAGAACTTCTTCAGATGTTTGCTTCCACGTCGCTCACATGTTTACTGTTCACTATCCATCCAGTGGCTGCCCATACTGCACAATGACCGACTGCAGATTGGTCAGTTCTGTCTTCCCATCGCCTTGGAGCGACTACCCAACAACTATTCCCTGCACACACCTGAGGTATGAATATCTGCCATGTATGTCATATCATTCTACTGTATGTAAAGGAGAGGGCTGTAGATGCATTAAGATACATAGAGATTCTAGATAGATAGTAAGACGGACAATAATAGTTCGTGTGTCTGTTTTGTGTAGAAACTTCCTCTTCAGTCCCCTCCAGTCAAATGGATGGAGAGTCACAAAGGCCTTTTCAACCTTGAGATCCAGGCAGTGTCATCTGTTCACACACAGGTATGTTCCTGTCTTTGTCTGAGACGTACGCAACACAAGTCCCCACTCTGCTGTAACAACGCACCCTAGCTGCAGCATTCCTGTCTTTTTCATCTGATTCTCTTTCAGCATTTGATAGGGTAAGAACTCATCCAAAAGCTGTTGAGGCGATCCACTGGACGTTAAGAAAGTTCTTGAAGACGTTCTTCAGAACTGAAGAAGTCTCTTGGATGAGAGACGAAACGTCTTCAAGAACTTTCTTAACATCCAGTGGATCGCCTCAACAGCTTTTGGATAACCATGACCTGGATGACTGAGAACCTACACAGACATCGGTAAGAACTCATCTTTTTCTTTCTGTACCAGGACAATCATCTGGAGCGATTCTTCACACTCTGCCATGCCCTGGAGGGTGGTGCTACATTCCCATTACGGGTCAGAGAGGAGAAGATTCCAGAGAACAAACTGGAGCATGAGCTGAAGCTCAGCATCATCTCCCTGTCCTCCTCCAGTTTAGAGCCTCTGGTACTTTTCCTCCACCTGGTGCTAGATAAACTCTTCACCCTCATCATGCAGCCCATGGTCATTGCAGGCCAGACCGGTAAGGAGGCAGCTTGACTCAAGTAACAGAGTGAAGTCAGTGGAGAAATGGCTTCTCACACATTTTTGGGAAATTTGTCTTTTTTGTGTGTCATGTACCACATGAGCCTTGCGATTGGCTGATTTTCTGTGCGCTGCATTCTTATTTATGCCGACAGCTCAAAGCACAAAATACGTGTTTTAAAAGCAGTGAAAATTTTAAATTTATCTAATAAATGACTAAAATGACTAATTTGGAATCAAAGTTGCTGCAGGAAATATTGCCTTTGACAACATAATAGATGAATGGATTAATGAGCCTTTTTTTTTCCTGTGTCCTACAGCCAATCTAGCTCAGATAGCTTTTGAATCGGTGGTGTCTATTGTCAACAGTCTTCACAACAGTCAAGAGCTGATCAGGGACCAGCAGGGTAGGAACAGCCTCTTAGCGACCTACCTTTACTGGGTGTTTCGTCTGCCCGATCCTCCTTACGATATGCAGAATGCAGGTACCGACACATTTTGAAGTTGAAATTGCTCATTTCCGCTGATCATCATTTCTTTTTTGATTATATTTGCTGCTGTAATTTTAAGAGTTCTTCTTTTGCATGAATTAAATCAGGTACAGGGAGTATAATACCTTCGGCAGAGAGCCGTTACCGCACAATGGGGCGGGCAACAGCTACTACAGTCGGCAACATGCTTCTCAATTCCAGAATCCGCAGTAGTAGTAATCCTGACATCCCTGGTCCGCTCACATCTGCTGAAGACCTTGAAATCAAAAACATTCTAACTTTTAAGGTACTGAAAAGTTTTCCAGGAGAATACCCAAGTCTTTCTGTTATAACGCCACCCCTTATGAAATATTAGTTTGCTGTGAATTTTAAAATTACGGTAATGTAATTTTTTCAAGCTTTTCCAGGTACATACTGTATAGGCACTGCTAATCCTTTCCTAAAGTTGTCCTGAAAGGAAATATTTTCTACCCTAGAACACTGTCAAACACAGCCTCAAACACACACACATACACATATCTCAGCATGTTTGCACATACAGAAAAACAGTCATTTCTTCTTCATCCCCACAGTACATTAGGTAATGTAATAGGCCACTTGACACCCCCTCTAATGAATATATCCATCATGTTTAATGAGACGGAACCTGTGTGTGTCTGTCTCCAGGGCCACAACAATCCAGGCAGCCGCATGTCCACCTATGTGGACATAAGCAACCACCAGAACCCCACAGGAAGCACAAGGCCCTCTAATAGAAAGGTAAAAAAAGTTCTGCATGATGTCAGATTTGAGACTGATTCTGAGTCTGACTGCAGTCTTGTTGATAATTTATATAAAACTGAGTGTATAGTCATGCAGAGCCAGATGTCTAGATACAGGAAAACAAAAGAGGATATACAGTAGTTTACACATGCACGTATTTAACAGTACAAAGATTCTAAGCCTCCTAACTTACAGCTTTTTGAGCAGAGCTTCTATTCACCAGTTCTGTCAGGTAACCACAGGGTGGAGGTGTAACACTGAGGTAACCAGTAAAGTGATTGTTTGATTTTTGGTCTGTGTTTTCTTTCCTGAGCCAGTACTTCAACTTCATTCATACGGCTGTCAATAAAATACATGCAGAATGTCTTCATAAACATAAAACATTCTTTTTTTTGATCGATAAAAGAGAGGGCTGTTTCCCACTACTATTTGTGCATCTCGTATCTCGCAGCAGTTTCATGAGGAGCTGGCCCTCCAGATGGTCGTCAGCACTGGAGTATGCAGAGAAAATGCCTACAAATACGCCTGGTTCTTCTTTGAGTTGCTGGTTAGTGTTTTTGATTGACAAACGTGGGTTGCTTTAGATGTTAATTATAAATGGTAATAACAATACCTCACACTAAACAGGGCATGGACACTCACCTTACTAGATATATTTTTATTTAATTGTTTGGTGTACAAGAGGAATTTTAAAACCATTATAGTCTGTCATTTTATGAAGCCGTTTAACAGTCATTTAGTGTATCATCACTCACATTCACTCTCATCCCTTACCTATTAACGTTTTGTCCTTCAGTCTCACCACACAGTGCTAACAAGTTTTGTGAGGAGAATGAAAAATGAGGATAAAAAATGAAGATAAATGATAGAAGTTCCCTCCTCTTATCATGTCACCATTTCTATCGAAACAACCTGACATATTGTTTAACTGCATGCATATTTATCATTCTAGGCTTCCATTAACATGCTTTCAATGTGCTGTATACGTTGATGTTTGTGTAAACAGGTTAAAAGCATGGCTCAGCACGTGTCTCTTCTTGACAAAAACAACTTCCCCCGAAGAAGCCGATTCTCTGACCGATATAAGGATGACATCGCCACCATTGTCTCTGTCGTCACAGCTGAGATTGGGACTATTCTTGTCAAGCAACATAAGGTGATAAATCTTCTCCATCAACATGTCATTCAAATGAAAGTAACTGAGGCAAAACCCAAAAGTCAGCACTGCGTCAGTGTGCCTTCTTTTCTCCCTGTTGTTGGTATTCTCCAAACAACAGGGAGACAGAGGTGCTAATTATATTTACCTTTGTGGCATCAAAAGCTCAGCTCTTACAACTAGATGCTCAGCAATATCCACTCAGTGCAGCTTACTGATTACTGTTTGTTTGTTGTTGTTTTAGGAGGTAGAGCAAGCAGAGAAAGTCAACATCAGCCTGGCTTTCTTCCTCTATGACCTGCTGTCTCTCATGGACAGGGGATTTGTCTTTCAACTTGTGAAAAACTACTGCAATCAGGTAGACTAATTCTGACTGCAAAGTGAAACATTTTCAAATCCACTGATTTATCATTTCTTGTGTCACTCATTATTGTTTGATGTTTAAAGCAGAGGCTTGTCCCATTGTGTACTAACTGATTTCTTTGCTTCGTCTTCTAGATGACAGCTAAGAGCCTGTCGATGCCAACGTTGATCAGCATGCGTCTGGAGTTCCTGCGAATCTTGTGCAGTCACGAGCACTACCTCAACCTGAGTCTCTTCTTCAGCAGTCCTGCTTCTGCTCCTGCCTCTCCATGTCCCTCTATCTCCTCACAGGTCCGCATACTTCTGTATTTTTGGTATTTAGTCATTAGGACAATTGCTTCATCATGTGAGAGTGCGTCACTGAGGGGATTAGATGGAAACCATTTTAAAAGAAGTACTTTCTTCAATGGAGAAATCTGGCCTCAGGTTTCTATTGCTCTCTTTGTGTCTCTCACCCCTTCATCCTATCTTTCTATTCAGAGCTCTGGCTCATGTAGCTTCCAGGAGCAGCAAAGGATTCTGGGGTTGTTTGAGCTTTCTCAAGAATTTAAGCAGCAGCACTACCTCACCGGTCTGCTGCTGACAGAGCTGAGCGCCGCCCTAGACATGGAGTCAGATGGGTAGGGGAACACAGAAAACCTTAGTTATTCCTAGGATAAACTTTATAAAGTTATAGATGTAATTGACATTACCTTCCATTTATAATTTCATCAGAATTCAAAAATGAAAATCACTGACCAGATAATTGCTTTGATACTTGTAATATAATTGGGGGATAAAGTAAAATGTTTAAAAAGTGTGTGTGCTCACAGGGGAAAGGTTCAGAGGAAGGCCATCAATGCCATCTACAGCCTGTTGTGCTCCCACGATCTCGACCATCGTTGCATCAAAACAGAGGTCGGAGCCAAGGTGGCCTCTCTCTACCTCCCCCTGGTGGGAATTATCATTGACTCCACAAGCTATCTGGATTTCACAGGTATTTCATCCACCTGAAATACAAGGGTTGTGGAAATAAGTTTAAATTAATCATTCAGTGACCCGAGTTTTGCATTTATTGTGTTAATTTCATCTAGTCATTTCTCACATCGACTGAGCCGACATTATTGACTGATATTTATGGTAGATGAACACACAAAACTTGAATTATGGAACCGTATGATCAAAATATTGTTTGTAATTGTGCAAAAAACTCCCAATAAATTGGCAAAAACGTTTGGAACAGGCAAAAAGTTCCCATTAGTTGATATGATGATTAATTCACAATCTATTAAAACATTTTTGGATTCAGACTAAAGACACAATGGACTTGTTAGTTTAGCTTTTGCTGAAGAGCTGAGTTTTCATTTTATTTGGATTTGTAATACATACAGTAGGAATTATACGGAGCAGGCATATGTAAGTGATAATTCCCAGTTTTAATATAGATGACAATGCCGTTATGTCAAAAAGTTTGGCACCTTTAGGGATGTAATTTAATTCTGTGTGCTCCAATTCTCTCCAGTTTAACATGTCTGAGTGCCGTTTGTGTTCATAGTTTCTGACACCCGCGGTGGGAAAAACAAGACAGGCGGACCTGAAGATGACCTTGAAAATGTCCCACCCATCAATCAGTCTGTTGCTATGGCGATTGCCGGGAACCCCTTCAACACATTGGGACGCAATGTTCTTGTTTCCATGGCATCCATGGTAAAATCCAGAAACAATTTCTTATCATTAACATGATTGGGACTATAGCATGGTGGTCATTGTTTTTGAAACTTCAAAATTGTGTGTGTGTGTGTGTGTGTGTGTGTGTGCGTGTGCGCGCGCGTGCGTGCCTGCTTCCTAACAGGTGAGCTGCACTGAGATAGATTGATTAGCTGTCAGAGTCACACACACATTTCATCCATCCTGAAAAATCACACACACGCAAACACACACACATGTCTGCAAGGGATGGTTTATGGGCAGGCATTGCCATCATAAGTGAACAGGGCCGTCTTCTCTGACAAACACATCCATCAAGTGTGGCTACTGCAACAACACAGGCACTAAAACTGAACACTGCTGTTCTCTTTCTCTGTTTTATTTTTTTAAAGACATGAATCAGTTCCTAGTATGTTACGACATGAAATACAGCCGAGAAAAAGCTGATCGTCGCAAAACTGAGCCGTTAGCCTGGTATCCATCAAAAATCCAAACAAGGCAGCTGGGGTGCTTCTCCTCCAAACAATGTTGGAATCTTTTACCCCAAGCAACAGGAATGATTTTTAACCTGACGCTTATTTTCAAATAAACATGTCCTGGTTTTGATTAAATGCTTCAAATACTCAATGTTGGGTCTGGTGAGCTTCACTCAGCCCGGCTGTGAAACAGAGACCTGGAAACCAGGTTTTAGGTGGGACACCTAGAGCACTGGGAGGTTAATGGCTCCATTTATCAAAGCTGCCACACAGTGAAGCAGCAGTAGCCTTCTATGGTAGTGATTCATCAATTCACAAATGACTGTAAATGAA
Organism: Antennarius striatus; assembly: GCF_040054535.1. NCBI lineage: Eukaryota > Metazoa > Chordata > Actinopteri > Lophiiformes > Antennariidae > Antennarius > Antennarius striatus. The sequence goes on from NC_090778.1 coordinate 20,274,539, forward strand.
TGTGCACTACATTTAATACCTATTAAGATGGGGCAGAGCACTGCAGTTCCCCAAAGCCTGTGTGAAAAATCTTGTAAATGACGTGCTGTGTGTTTGTTGAATACACTCTCACTGAATTTTATACAATACGTATAGCTACATGCTACCACTGGTATGACAAAAGCTCTTTCTGCCATGAGGTATTTTGAATCAAAGCTTACACCTGACTGTTATAAGATATTCATTAAATATACTATACAAAGAACATACACAATTGTGTCAGAATCCTGGTTTATATAATGTGTAGCAAATACATGTCTGGCCATCTTTATCTGTATGATTCTGAGTGCAGGGGCTTGTTTCTCATTTGTGGGACCACATTGTAAGATATTATTCTACATATATCTATCTATTTCCCTTTTTTCCTCATCCCAGCATGGTAAATCTATAGCTACCCTGGCAGCAGATACCAGTCGCCACCTATTGGTGTGTTTCCTGTGGGTGATGAAGAATGCTGACAGGGGCCTGGTTCAGCGTTGGACTGCAGATATGCCTCCCTCTCAACTCAATAAGCTGCTGGAGCTCCTCACTATCTGTGTGTCCTGCTTTGAGTACAGGGTCAGTATGCCCATGGGTTTCCTCGTTTTCTATCGTTCTGCATCATTGCAGCTGAACCAGTTATTTGAATTTATCGTATGTCTATGCATTTACCTTGTTTGCATATGTGTTTATCACACAATAAATGCGGAATATTTCATAGCAAAATCTAAAACAGTACATCCTTTTCTTTTTTGTACCCTGTAAATATTTACTTGTGCTTGTAGGGTAAGCAGAGCACTGACAAAGTGAGCACCCAGGCCTTACAGAAGTCTCATCAGGCCAAGCTACAGCTGGAAGAAGCGCTGCTTAGGGGAATGGGGGCCCGTGGGGAAATGATGAAACGAGTTGGAGGTAGTGTATCTCCTCTCGCATTTAGGAGTGCCTTTTGGAATGGCTTGTCTGTCAAATTTTTTATCAGCTTTTTCAGCAGTAAGTCAAAGTTGTGAACAGGAACTACCTCCAAAACTAGTGAACATACCAATTTCCAAAATGTTATCTAAGTGTGAGGTCAGCAAGTCACTGCAAGAGCCAATCTGAGTTTACACAGTCTGTGTGCTTTGGCACTGTCAGTCTTCCTAGTAGTCCTGATAGAAGGGATTTTGTACTTCAACGCGTTCTATATTAGGTTGCATCTCAAATGTGGGTGTCCACAGTATTTATATAGTAAATATAAATTATTATAACTGCTTAATATGCATCAAAAAATTTTACACAGTTGCTTCATGCTCTGTAATAAACCTTTTGTTTTCAAACATAATGTTGATTCATCTTTTAGATTGATTTGTTTTGATTCCTTTGACAGTTAACATATTTTAAAATTTTCCACTGGTCATTGGATTTTCACTAATTTTAATTCAAATCGATCAATTCTGTGAAATATCTAAAAAAAAAAATTGGGGGGTAGGGGTGCTTAGGTACCTTGTTTTTGTTGTCATTGTAAATCATCCTGTGTCAACTCAATTTCAACATGCATTTACTGCAAATGGGTAAATTTAATAATTTTAGCTTTTCTCAGGATATAGGTGACTGGATGAATATGGAAGAATTTAGACCAATGAGAATGCTCGTAGCCTGTCACTTAAGATACTGTATTCAGAGCAACTTCACCAGAATGAATTAAAGAGGAAGGCAGTGCAGAAGTTGACAGAACTTGTCAACTTCTGTTGTCAAACTAGAAGTATCATCTGCGAGCTGTAGCCTACACGAGAATACAACCTATATCTAGAAAAACAATTCTTGAACTGAAGACTGATCTTCTCAGAAGCCTCCTTACGAGAACGAGTGCAAATGATTTTTTTAAAAAAGTGAGTGATTCAAAATAACATTAACTTTCATGAAACATGTTTGTTTATTTTAAGTATGTATTTGTATTTGTTAAGTATGTATTTGTAAGTATTTGTTTTTCCTATCAATAGTTTCGCTCTAAATTGATATAAGTTACAGAAATGTTCTCACTTTCATCCCCCTTCATTGGTTCAAAATTAATAATTCAGTTGAAAAAAAAAATGTTTTCCTGTTGCAATCACTGGTTTAATGTTTTATCTGTGGTCAAATAAATGCACCCAACAATTTTCTCACTAGCTCCCTTTGTGTCCCTTACAGGAATGGATAGGACTCTGGGTCAGAGAGAAAACCTTCGCTGGAGGAAAGATCTCACTCAGTGGAGACAGACCAATGACAGACAAGATAAGTAAGTCACTTGCATATTTCTCATCTGGCTTTCAAAATTCTCACTTTTGTTATGAGTGTATTCCTGCTTGTCCTGCTCCGTCTCTTTCTTTATTTTGCCTTTTTCCTCACTAAACATCCATTGTATTCACCACCTTCCTTCAGGACTAAAGCAGAGTTGGACCAAGAGGCTTTGATAAGTGGAAACTTAGCTACAGAGAGTAACCTTATAGTGCTCGACCTGCTGGAAACCATTGTACAGGTATAGGTCACACACTATGAAAATTTAAGACAGAATACACACAACAGAAAGATAACACAACCATTTTACCACGTTTGGATATCTAATATTAGATTGCATTATATTGTAACGGTTTCCTGATACTTAGGAAATACAGAGATGCATTTAATTCAAAAACAGATTATCTTTCACAAGGATGTCCTATTTAAAAAAAGTCTGTTCATTATTATGAATTGTAATAACTGCTTACCTTATAAGGTATTAATCAGCATTCTTTAGAGAAGCTTTAAAGCACAAAGCTTGTCCAATCCACAGCATTGACTGTCATTGTCATAAAAAAAAAGAGCACAGAGGTAAAAGTATAAATGTTATTAATGGAAGCCCATACATCATAGCTGAATTACATACATCTGTGTACAACTCATATTAAATCAACTCATTGCTGTTAAGTGCAATTTCTCAGCAGTTAAAACTTCTGACAACTAACTAACTTCCTAGCATACCACAGGTATTAAAATTTTAAGATATGAATTAGTAATTCTTTTAAATCCATCTTCTATCTTTCCCATCCAGGCTGTGCCACTGGCCGATTGTAAGGATAGCGTAGTTGGAGGAGTGTTGAAGGTGTTGCTCCACTCACTCTCCTGCAACCAGAGCACCACATTCCTCTCTCATACCTTCAGCACACTCAGAGCACTTATTGTCAAGGTATTTTTTTATTTTATTATTTCTTGTTTACTTCTGTCTGTGCCTCCTGATGTGTCTGGCTTGATTTGACGGTGTGTGTGTGTGTGTTTGTATGTGTGTGTGTGTGTGTGTGTGTGTGTGTGTGTGTGTGTGTGTGTGTGTGTGTGCGTGTTTGTGTGTGTGTGTGTGTGTGTGTGTGTGTGTGCGCGTGTGCGTGTGTGTGCAGTTTGGGGACTTGTTGTTTGAGGAGGAAGCCGAGCAGTGTGCAGACCTGTGCCAGAAGGTGCTTCAGTATTGCAGCAGCCCTGTGGATGAGAACAGGAGCCAGGCCTGTGCCACCCTCTACCTCATCATGAGATACAGCTACAGCAATGCCAGTGTAAGCAAACCTTAGGTACATTCACAAACAAACCACACTCCTGTGCATATACAGGTAGTCCTTAACAAACAAACACAGTTCCGCGAAGGTGTTCGTAAGTTGAATTGTTTGTAAGTTGTTATTCATGAAATTTTAATCTATAATCACCATTTGAGGTCATTCAAATGCCATTACATTCCTTTGAATCATAACATTTAGAGCAGCAAAGAGTCAAACATACATGCAGACTCCAACACAAAGAAAATGCCAGGCAGGATTTTCCATTCTGTCAGTTTCAACTAAATCTAACATCAAAACTAGCAGAAGATGTAATTATTATACTAATTTAGGAGAATATTATAGAACTGCATGAGATGGACACAGAAAAGCTACTCATACATACATTTAATTTTATTCTATACATTTTTCCTTTCCTTTCTTTCCACAGCTTTAATCTCTTTCCCATGTCTATTTCGAGTGCATTTAGAAAGTATCTTCCGAGGGATGTGTCTCCGGGTAGAGAGGGGAGAGATATGTCACTGTCTGCCAACCCATGTTCCTAGCCCACTTTAACTAATGATTGCCAGACTGTGTGTGTGTGTGTGTGTGTGTGTGTGTGTGTGTGTGTGTGTGTGCGTGTGTGTGTGTGTGTGTGCGTGTGTGTGTACCTATGCACTAGCTTTGATCTATGGTCAAAGCTAGTGCGTGGCTTTGACCCACCAACCTTGAAAGGTCAAAGCTATGCACTTGTCAGGTAATACTTTCAGGGTACCCGGACCTACCCTTCGCGGGATGTTACAGTCTCTGACTGGCTTGGTTTTTGTTTGTTTTCATCCCTTCATTTGCCCTCATCTCACTAGCTGTATGTCACACACATTTTTCCTCTCTCCTTAATTTATTTTCATTTCAGACTTTTGTAATAAAAAGGAGAAAATGACTTTTTTTTTTTCAGAAATGGAACAAATCACATAAACACATACTTGTGGTTAAAACTTATCCAGTGATGGAAAGGCTGGGCAGAAAGCTGGTGAAAATATGCGAGCGATGAAATAAGAGCAAGAAAGAAGAAAATGGTTATGTCTTGACTAAAGCTATTATTTACATTGGCTACTTTTGATCTCTCACACACACACACACACACACACACACACACACACACACACACACACACACACACACACACACACACACACACACACACACACACACACACACACACACACACACACACAAACACACATTTATGTACATATCGAGTTAGTGGGCAGTGATGGGTGGTTAGGCCCTGGCTCCATGCTCGGTTGAACAGAATGGGGCCGTAGAGATGATCCATGGGTGATTATGTCTCTGCTAATGGGAGATCATTTCCCGCTTAGCTGGTCGTGCTGGAGATAGATGGAACTTCACACATACATGAGCACACACTCTCTCACGGATACACACAGTCCTCGCTGAAGCAGATGGAGGAGTGTTTGTCAGGCCTGTTATCTTGGACAGGTAGTCTGAGGGATGGAAAGACAAGGAAGGGTATGGACATATCAAAAAGACGGAAAGAGAAAAAAAAGTCAAGTCTACAAGTATTATATTATTGCTTCATACATTTCTTAAATTTGCTGCAGCTCTTTCACAATATTATGTGAGCAATCAAAAAACCCCAAAATAAGATATGCAAGCTACAAAGACAGAATTGATTGATTTTTTTTTAAAAAGTACTGTAAGGCTTGGATATGTGCGCACTGCACTACATAGTAGAACACTAGGTACCCTCATATCATAAAAAGTCATAAAATGCCTTAGATATATTATTTGTCTGAAAATGTCTTGTATCTTAGGAGGGAAGGTATTACATTTCACCCAGGTAGAATTAGTGGGACTAGCTTTTGTTGATTTTTTAAAATTTATTTTACTGGTATTTCAGCCTTTTGCCCCCAATGTTGACATCGCACTTATTTTCCATTTAATAGGTGGAAAAAAAGAAAGGTCAGTGAGTGGTTGTAGCAGTTAGAACTTATATAACGATTCACCTAAGGCACAATAAGGATTTTGACACAAAGTTTTCATACTGGGGACAGAAGGTTGAAAGGTGCTGTTTCAGATAATGTAATCTGTAAAGCACCAGCTCTATGCTAGCTCTTGAGGAGCAGTAGGAGGAGAGTGTTGATGAAGTGGTGAGGAGCAGAAACTCAGAGAGGGAGGAAGGTAGTGCTTGTGTGTCGCCATAATGATGAAAATTTCCAGTTTAATTAATGTCAACCTATTGCTGGTGGTCGCATAGTGTCAAATTAAGCAGCACATGCTGTGTGAAATTGTTTTCTTCTTGCCAAATACAGAATGCAGCCATATTTGATCTTCCATATACGATGTTCAGTTATAGTTGCAGTAATGTTAATAATGATTTTGTCATAACTGTTGTCTACACCAGTAGTTTAGACTTGTATAATATATATTATTTAAAGTATATAGCAATCAATGTAAAAGGTTAAATGCAGATGTTTACTGCAGATTCCTCTGTCTCTGTCAGAACTTCTCCAGAGTCAAGATGCAGGTCACCATGTCTCTGGCCTCGCTGGTGGGCAAGTCGTCTGACTTCCAGGAGGAATACTTGCGATGCTCACTCCGCACCATCCTGGCGTATGCAGAGGAAGATGCCGACATGCAGAACACTCAACTGCCCTCACAAGTATGAAGCTACTGAACTGCATTACTTGGTTTCAATGAATAACATTCTACCCTAACATGTGCATTCGTATCTGTAGGTGGACGAGCTTCTAAGAAATCTTAATAGCATTTTATCAGACACGGTTAAGATGAGGGAGTTCCAGGAAGATCCTGAGATGCTGATGGATCTCATGTACCGGTGAGACTGAAAGCTCTTCCTTGTCTTTCACTCTCCTCATTCTCTGTCAACTCATCCTCTCCTTTCTTCTCCCGCAGAAGTGTGCTGCTTCTGTCTGTGCTGAACTGCTGTTTCCTATTTCTCTGTGGTCAGGGCTGTTTTGCCACTATTTAGTGCCCTCACTATGGCAACCATGTGGTAGCAGTTTAGTCTTCTGATCTGGCTTTGTGTATATGCAAATGCAAAGTGTGTGTGTGTGTGTGTGTGTGTGTGTGTGTGTGTGTGTGTGTGTGTGTGTGTGTGTGTGTGTGTGTGTGTGTGTGTGTGTGTGTGAAGGGGAAACACTGAGACAAAGAAACCATACATGTGCTGTATGTTGATTTAGGCATTTTACCTCAACATGTTCTAATGCCACCTACACGTATCATTCATCATCCACCTTTCTGTTTGGGTTTTGGTTTGAGACACCTGGTGGGTATTTGGTAGCTAGCGGCTAGCTTCACACAATTTACCCAGACTCACCTTAACTTCAAGATCTCAAACACACAAGACATTTATGCCCAAGACATTTGGTCTCCAAATGCTTGAACTCATTTGTCAGCATAGTATATTAAACCTTACAGAGTATATTAGATTTATTCCTCCATTGTTAAGATAATTATTGTCCATTCCAGGAATGGAAAAGCATTCTACATTAGTCTTAATAATTTGTTTGCTCATAAAAACACTAATCAACCCAAATACTTTTGTAGCTGCTGTACTGAGTCTCTTTGTGTTTGTATATTTGCTATCAATATGTATTGCATGCTGTGGAGCTCAATCACTAACCATTGTAAATGTCAAAGGGGACTTGAGAAAAACACAAATTTCAACAGTATCAAAAGTGTTAAAGATATCAAAATGCTTATTACCAACTACATTTTTTTCATTCAGATGCCCATATTTGCGTGATTCTTGTGTATTTTGCATTTTATGTTGCTTTCAAAAGCCTCTCTTAAAAATGAGATTCAAATCCCAGGAAGACCTTTACCTAGTTACATAAATGGAAAAGTAATGATGGGGAAAAACTAAAAATACCCTCTTTCTCCTCCTTTCCCCAGGATTGCAAAGGGCTACCAGACGTCTCCTGACCTCCGTCTGACCTGGCTGCAGAACATGGCGGAGAAGCACAACATGAGGAAGTGTTACACCGAGTCGGCCATGTGTCTGGTCCACGCTGCCGCCCTGGTGGCCGAATATCTTAGCATGCTAGAAGACCACAAGTACTTGCCTGTTGGTAGCGTCACCTTCCAGGTAGATGACACACACATTTTGTTACATTTATTAAATTAACTCGGTAGTAGCACATCAGACAAAAATAACAGTCACAATTACAAAAATAAGCATTCAAGATTAAGTTTGTCTTGATTGTTGAACAAACCTTCATCTCCACAACACTGAACAACACATTGTGATGTGGAATAGTTCCAATTTTGGTTTTGTGTGTCTTGAGGGAGAAGCTGTACACTCATTACGTCAACGTATAAATATGGTCCCCTGGTATTTCTGCTTAACACGGAGCCTTTGAAGTCGAAAGCGGGGTGGAGAGAAGGCAGACTTGGTCCTGTGGGGAACATGTGAACAGACAGTTCCACTGAACTGAAAACAAACAGTTAGGAAAGTAACTATGAAGATCTTGTTATTGATGAGCTGTGTCATACACAGGACTTCTGAGGTGCAGGTCATTGATTGGATGGTCATCAAATTAATTCCATTTCCCATTGTAGGACATTTCCTTTTAAAGTCAGCCATGTGATTGATTATTTGATTAAGAGGACTAATTGATTGATTAGCTAACTGATTTTCTCCTCAGAACATCTCCCCCAATGTGCTGGAGGAGTCGGCCGTGTCAGATGACATCCTGTCCCCAGATGAGGACGGGGTGTGTTCGGGACGCTATTTCACCGAGAGCGGCCTGGTAGGGTTGCTCGAGCAGGCTGCTGAGCTTTTCAGCAATGTGAGTCAAAAATAATAAATCTGCACTGACATTTATAATGGCTATATTTACCTGTAGCGGAATCAAAATTCACATTATATATTCATTCCTGTCACGTTTTGATTATATGGCATTCACATTGAAAAGCAGAGCAATTAGGCAACATAAAAAGCCATTGTTGACATTACTTAGCTTGAGCTGATGCTCTGAGCAGATGCTGTTCTTGTATTTATTATAAGGGGAATATGTATCTAATATTGTTTTTCAAAAACAATTATAACCATGTTTTATCTGAAGTAATTTTTAAATTCCAGTTTAGAGCTTTTGTTGTATTTCCTCTTTTCTTACAATTAAACTGCAGTTAAGTACAGTATATTGATTTTCTATCTGCCCTGGCCTGTCAGGGGCCTGTGTGCAAATATTCTCCTTTTCTGTATATTCTGTGGTCATGCTAATCAGAATGATGGATGTCTCATCAGGGTGGTCTCTACGAGGCGGTGAATGAGGTCTACAAGATCATCATGCCAGTCCTAGAGGCTCACAGAGATTTCAGAAAACTGGCATCAATACACGACAAGCTACAGAAAGCATTTGACAACATCATTCAGAAGGTAATGGTAACAACAGGATGCTCGTTGCATTTAAAATGAAGGTCTTCAAAGTTCCCATGGTAATTTAGTAAATGGCTTTTTGCATAAATTCCAAGAGAAAAGCTTGACATAAATTCAATTGCTTTCCTCCAGGGTCATAAGAGGATGTTTGGAACCTATTTCCGGGTTGGTTTTTATGGGGCCAAGTTTGGTGACCTGGACGAACGGGAATTTATTTACAAGGAGCCAGGGATCACACATCTGCCTGAGATATCACACAGGCTGGAGGTATGTGAGAGTGGAGAGTGTGCATAGTTGTACTGATATGCATGTTATGAAATATGATTGAGCAGGCAGAGTAGAAGTGAGATTTTTGGAATCTGATAATTGAGATACTTGGAGTGAACAGGATGACCTTTAGTCATACAAAAGTGAGTTTTTAGAGTTTAGGATCATCAGTCAATCAGTTTTTGATTTAATTTATATTATTTCATGCTTTTAGCGTTTTATCTTTTCCCATCTTTTCTTTAAATGGTAAGTGTATTGTATGGTTATTGCAATAAAATTGATGGATTATATAATGATCAATATGTGCTGCATGTGCTGCATGTGTCTGTCTGTTAGTGTAATGTATGTCTTGTGGTATGTCCTGTGATGTCAATGTTTCCTTTTCTCCTGGTGTTTATCCAGTATTATTTGTTATTTAATGCCTGAGCAGTGGATATATGCAATTTCCTCCGGGATTAATAAAGTATCTATCTATCTATCTATCTATCTATCTATCTATCTATCTATCTATCTATCTATCTATCTATCTATCTATCTATCTATCTATCTATCTATCTATCTATCTATCTATCTATCTATCTATCTATCTATCTATCTATCTTACTCCTAGAACTTCTACAGTCAGTGTTTTGGGGATGAAATACTGGTCATGATTAAGGACTCTACACCGGTCAACAGGAAACAGCTGAACCCCAACAAGGTGGGTAATAGTAATGGCACACCACCGATTACTGCCAAGTATCTGTCATGTCATGACATATATGTTAAATCCTACTGGTTTAACAGTTGTATTACCGACTACCAATGTCATATTACTGAGACAGAGCTGGAGGTAGCAGAGATGAAGATGCTGAGGTTCTCTCTGGGAGTGACCAGGAAGGATAGGATCAGGAATGAGTACATCAGAGGGACAGCACATGTTAGAGGTTTTGGAGATAAAGTCAGAGAGGCCAGACTGAGATGGTTTGGACATGTCCAGAGGAGAGATACTGAATATACTGGTAAAAGGATGCCGAGTTTTGAACTGCCAGGCAGGAGGCCTAGAGGAAGACCAAAGAGGAGGTTTATGGATGTAATGAGGGAAGACATGAAGGTAGTTGGTGTGAGAGAAGAGGATTCAAAGGACAGGGCTAGATGGAGGAAATTGATTTGCTGTGGCGACCCCTGAAGGGAAAAGCCGAAAGGAAAAGAAGAAGAAAAATGTCATATTACTGAGAATACCAAATACAAAAGGAAACATCTTTAGAAAATACTCCCAGTAAAAGCTGAAAATACTCAAAAACATATGTAAATGAATTGTAAATGTATTCATGTTAACGGGCAGAAAATGTCGAGACAATGTGAGTGTTATAAATGCCCATCATCTTCTACCTTATACAGGTACAGTATGTAGATCTAAGTATGACACATGCAAATCTATGCAGTAACAAATGCCATAAATACTTGCGTCTGCTATGATGCTTATGTTGAAAAGCTGCCAGTAACCATTGAGTTCCGCCGTCTTCTCCAGGCATATATCCAGATCACTTACGTGGAGCCCTTCTTTGACGATTATGAGATGAAAGACCGGCTGACAAACTTCGAGAAGAACTTCAACCTGCGGCGCTTCATGTACACCACGCCCTTCACCAAGAGTGGGCGGCCTCGGGGAGAGCTCAATGAGCAGTACAAGAGGAAGACCATCCTCACCACCATGCACGCCTTCCCCTACGTCAAGACTCGCATCAACGTCATCCAGAAAGAAGAGGTAGGTACTGAACTCAAGGTGTAGAACTTTATGAATGAATGTTGCATGAATTTGCAGAATTTTAACTTTATTTTTTTCAATTTGCGTTCCAGTTTGATCTGACTCCTATTGAAGTGGCCATAGAGGACATGCAGAAAAAAACTAGAGAGCTAGCAGTTGCCACACATAGAGAGCAGCCTGATGCTAAGATGTTACAGATGCTCCTACAAGGCTCTGTGGGGGCCACTGTTAACCAGGTACGAGTGCTGCACATTTGTTCAGCTGATGAGGTTACTGCTTTTATTATATGTTAAATCATCACTTAGATGCTGTTTAACCAAATGATGACCAAAATGATTCCTCTTATTTCGTACATAGCACCTCTGTCTCCCTGAAGGTTCCCTGTGCAGGGGAAAATAAACTTGAATAATTTAGCTCTATGTTATCACATTTAGTTTCCATTGCAGTCACAGAGTCATCACACATCAAAGCCTTCACTCTATCCATAACCCTAATCCTTCCTTTGCCTTTCCCTTGATTTAGTTAAAACGTCAATTCAGGGCGCCTCTCCTTTTCATGTCACTGCTGCATGCCATGCTGAACCGGAGGTCCCTTTGATCTGATCGCTTCCAGGTCCTTCTGGTATGGTGAATGTTGGGGTTACAGCATCTCTGGCCCCTCCCCCTGTGCTTTATCTCGCTGCGTCTAATCTGACAGGTCCTTTGCTTCAACCTGATGGTTGTATACATAACATTAATGCTCAGCAGCTCTGTAAACATATAACTCTTGACTGTAATCAGCACAGGAGGCTTGGTTTTTGTGTGTGGGTCTGCAGCTCAAACCTAAGACCAAGTCACATGCGTTTATTATGCTAATCAGAGCTGTTTAACTGTGCTTTTCATGGTGCAGGCGACATGCAATCATGCTGTGGTTTTATGATAAATATAAGTTAGGATAAAAGACCTCATACGTGGCAAATGGAAGCCAAATGGTGGGTGTGGGCTGGGTTGGCATTAGCCATAGAGGGGGCTAATCCCAGCCTTGTCTCTGAAGTGGTATCTTCCTCATGTTTTGGTTCAGTATCTCATCCCTTAGCTGCATTAAGAATTGTTCTTGTAAGTAATTTCCCGCTATCTGAATGAGGAGTATTCTCATCACCACTTCCTGTCCTACCTCCTCTCTTACCTTTCCTTCCTCTACTCTTTTTTTTGTTTTCCTAATTTTTTGGCTTTGTTTTGTCCCTTGCCTCTTTTCTCCACTTCCCATCACTTGCAGGGACCTTTGGAGGTGGCACAGGTCTTCCTGAATGAAATTCCAGCAGACCCAAGGCTCTTCCGTCACCACAATAAGCTGCGCTTGTGTTTCAAAGAGTTTATAATGAGGTAAGATGCGATCAAACAAGCCCCACCTATAGTAGGTAGTCTCTGTTTATAGATTAGGAAAGCTACAAAAATCTAAATAAAAACGTATCTCAAGGTCCTTTTGAAATTGAGTTTGTCTTTATATTTATGGCTGATGCTGATTCAATGAGTGGAAGTTAAGAACAGTACTTCAAAGATTCAGTATTTTTATGAAACCTGATTAAGAACAGATATTTCTCCAAAATATTCTATATACTAACAAGCACTGCTGACAAGAGAGAATAACCAATTTGGTATCATTAAATGCTGAGTGGAAGTTGTAAGTGTGAGATATTAATTAATTTCCCATTTGACATGGAGGATATTTTCCTTATATCACTAAGCCCTTTCGCTGGTCATTTGTTCTTTTATAAAAGTATTATTCTTTATGCATATATGAATGTATGCATGCATGCTTGTATGTATGTATTTTATTTATTTGCCTTTGTATGTAATTAGACCAGACATGTGATTGAGTTCGTATAAATATGTTCTCATATCATGGGCATATATCGTTTTCCTCCAAAGAATGGTTTTCATTTTCTAGCCCTCATGTCACATTCCAGCTGTCTTCATTGCTACGTGCTGGATGGCAAATATTTACTGTAATTTCAGGAAGGTTTATGTTCTGTCTTACTTCCAGTCAAGCTGGCACTGGACCTTGTATATGCCTCCCGCTTTAAGGGCATCCTGAACATGTCATCTGCTGTGCAAAACTTTGCTGCAACTCCTGCTATTTATCTGCCTCCCTCTTAGTGTGACTTGATGCCCCATAATGCTTCACCACACACAAAGAATAATACTATAATCCTTCCTTATCCTAACTTTAGATATATAATGCTAAATGTCACAAAATGTGTTAGACTCATGCATTTCTACAGTCTCTTCTAATGCTCACATGTAAGATTAAAACCATGCTTAAAGAAGAGGTAGGAATTTAAATTTGCTTGTTGTTAAATCATGACAAGGTTTGTGATACCATTCCGACAAACAATTATGTATTATAGAACTGTCACTAAACACTACTTAGAGACAGATAAGCCTTCAAAAAAAGTATGAAGAAACTCTTCAGAAATTACTATTACTATAAGAACTTTCCTTAATGGGCATTTCCCCGAGTATTTATTTTATATAGTTACATGATAGTGCTGTTCTCATATTAAACTCATTAAAAGCTAAGAGATAAACTCAGACATGTGTTAGCAATCACCACAGTCCCTCTGATTTCCTGTAGGCTGTTCTGTATGTTGGTCATTAAACATGCCATTATAGGGGCGTGGAGACCCCATAACTGCCCTCTGCTCTTAGTTTAGCTCTGATCTTAGAGCCTGCTCTTAACCATAAGGCATTTTGTATTTAATTTGTTAGCCATTTTTGATTTGGAATTTTGTGTCTCTGCTCCTTCAGCTGTTTTTCAGATGACCCTTGTGGGACATTCACAGTTTAACTAACATTCTAGCCAATGGACTTGTAAAGATCTACTAGATGGGTTCCTGACAGTCAAATGCATTGTTACCACATTTAAAGTTCTTGCAAAGGAAACCAATTAATGTCGAGGACGTACAGGATGTTGTTAGCATGATACCGTGCAGTACTTTTCTTTACTTGAGGATGTAGAGAGTATTACGCTAGATGGGCTTGCATGCAATCATTGTTGAAGATCTTCAATAAGTTTGATGTTATTGCATTAAAAAGGTCAAGGAAACTCCTTTTTTGGGGTTGTGATTAAGAAAATGCATTAAGAAAGAGGTCCAAACACATCTCTTCCTTATGTCCTATAGGTGTGGTGAGGCAGTTGAGAAGAATAAGCACCTGATTACGTCGGATCAGAAAGAGTACCAGCAGGAGCTGAAGAAGAACTACACCCGACTGAGAGAGAACTTGAGGCCTATGCTGGAGAGAAAGATTCCTGAGCTCTATAAACCCATCATCAGGCCTCGACTAGAGAACAGGTAAACAGACCTGCTGTGTCGAACAGCCAATACTACTTTGAAAAGACCCACTGTGCTTAAAAAATACCTTTTTATCATTGATCTTTGTGTCACTCTGTTTAACTGCTGATCCCAAAGGAAAGTAAGTAATTATGGAATTGAGCAGAGGTGACACTGTCCATGTTGCCTTTGCAAATATTGATAGCTGAAACAGAGCCACAGTACACAGATAAAGTGTTGAACCAATGCCACAACCAAATTAGACTAATGTATTACTAAAGGCTGATTGCTCACTAAGTGCTTTTGCGATGAACCCTGATAATCCTGATGCATCTTGAAGCCATTCGAAAGGATGAGCATGTTTTCAACAGGAATGAATTTCTTCCCTGCAGCATGGAGAGATCTTTCAAAACCACTAATGTAGTCCTGATATGTTCACCAGCAAACCGTTACAAATGGGAAATATATGGTGAACTGTCTTTTTAAACTTGTTAAAACATTAGAGTAGGGAGACTTTCTAGGATTTGGTATTCTCATTTTACGTCCTTCTCTACTCCTACCTTGCGTACTGGTTACTTGTGTCCTCATCATCTTTTGTTTAACTCAATTTATTATTTTTTTCATCTATTGTCTTCTCCCTTTCTTTCCTCATCCCCTGTCCTCACTCTGTCTCTCAGGGATTCCTTCAAACGTCTAAGTTTCCGAAGAACTCATGAGGAAAACTCCTGAGATGCCATGGCTCTGGAGAGAAAGAATGCGCCCTGGAGAAGATGTGTTGTTACACATCCGAGAGAAGAAAAGATGAGGAAAGGAGCTGCATATGATTCCTTTGCACTTCCCTGTGCTCAATTGGTAAATTGTGTCCATATTGGTGGTCTCACAGTTTCTCAGCAGTCCAGAGGTTTTTGTCAGTGTCATTTTTATGCGATTGTCATCAATACAGGAGGCAATGAAGAGTAAGCATGTAGAAATATGGAGTCAGAACCTCAATCAAAGTGTAGCTTATTGAGCCATTTACTGTAAAAAAAAAGTGCTAGCTCTGTTGATTTCCTTCTTAGGGTAACTTCAAGTCCTAACAATGCTGCAATCGTGTGTGTTGACATAGAAGCACAAAAGAAATCCTGTCTAAGGTCCTTGCTAGCCCAGGGTCTAAACACATATGTAAACGTGTGAATGGTAGTGTGTGTATTTTTAAAATGTTTGGAGTATAAGATATGAGTACCATCCTGAAGTCTTTGGTAATGACTCAGCTATGTGCTAAAAAGCCTTTGAAATTCCATTCAGGTTGGGTATGTGTCACATATGCTAGGTAGAGCAGCAAGAGTGTGGATGTTCTGTGCTTGCATTATTTTGTACCCACTAGAAATCTTAGACCTGTTTAGAGTTACCTTAGACTTTAAAGTGCATGTAGCTTTTTTCTTAATCCACATTTTGTATATAGTAAAGTTATTACTCATGATACTTACAAAGAAAGTTTACGAAAGTATGAAAAACTATTTTGCATTTTATTTTGTGTAAATGTATTTTAAAATGAATTATAGCAATAAAAATGTCTTTGGACTTAATATTTTGTAGACAAGATTCAGTGGCTAAACTGTACTGTAAAATCCAGTAATATCTGTACATGTTTGTTATTAGACCACCTATGGTACATACAGTGCCTAAATGAATTGCGTTTTATGGAAGAACTGAGATATTTAGCAATAAATTAAATATTTTTGAAAGTCACTCCATATGGCTGTGATTTGCAGTATGAACAAGCACTGGCTTTGGACCATAGACCAAAGCTCTAGTGCATAGGTAGATCAAAGCACTAGCTTTGATCTATGGTCTTACACTGGCATTCTCCCTCGTCTTTCTATATTATCTCGTTCCTAGGTGTACAAAAGTTCAAATTTAACCTTGAACTAGTTTTCCCAAGGTCAAGGTCATCTCATTTTCATCTCCTTTGCCGCCCGAGTAATGTGCTTTTTGTTGCATCTTTCTATCTGCAACGGTTGGTGGACGAACGGACGGACAAACACACGGACGCTGACGATTACAAGACATCATCGCTTTGAAGCGGGATGTAATTATCTTACACACAAAATACATTCCACAAGAGCAAATTATTACTTTTTTTTGCAGTATTAAATAATGACGGCCTGCTTTGACAACCACAAAACAGTTCATCTCATTGGTGTTGTTGCTGCTCAAACCATATTTCAGTCAATGTGTTTCAAATGTGGGTAAACACTCTTATTTAGGTTATTATTATAGTACCCATTTCTGTTTTTTTTAAAGTACATCTCTTATTTCTGAATTGTTGGATGTTTTCAGCGAAATAAACAAAAATGTAGAAAGTGTTTGTATTACTTGTGCAACTCAAAATGTATGCCCGTTTTTGAAACATACAGCAATTTATGTTTTATGTTCTGAATTTTTTTTATTGAATGTGGGATTTTAATTTGTCATGCACACAATACTGTCCGAATACCTGAATAAAACTGCATATATGGCTTCATTGCATTTGATGTCTATTTTTTTAAAACTCTCAGTTGGTTAAATTTGAAATTGCTTTGAAATGACGATATCAACATATTATTATTGCTGTCATTTTATTTTTCACAAAATTTTAAAATGTGTCTGTTAGTTATCGACTTAAATTAAGGCGAAATTTTCCAGTTTACGCGAAAATGCGAAAATAAACCAATACAATAGCAGAAGGTGAGAATAATCGGGTGGAAAACTACAACCTTCTGTCGTGGGAATTATGACGTCATTGATGTGCGCCGCCCGCATCCGGATACAGGTCAGTGAAAGATGCGATAGAGAGGAGAATAGCCATTCTCCGCGGCTTTCCGTCAGTGCCGGTGTTTTTGCTCTAAACGCTGTTAGCTGAAGTGAAGCCATTGAAGTTCTTGGCGTATGACTTCTTTAGTTTTGGACGAGAACGAAAGAGAACACGTTATTTAAAGTTAGCCTCTCTCACGTCAAACTGACTTTGCTTCACACCACAACTTTGACATTCTAAAGTCATGAAGGGTGAGCTCGTCATGCTTTGTGCGGTCCCAAAACATCCCTAAGCTGTCATGTCGTCACATGCCACTGACTGTACACCGACGTGCATAAGTGATTTATGTACGCCTAAATATTTGACTTTTGCTCTGAAGTCATGTAGAGATCAATGAATGGGCTGAAGTGACTGGTCGATTTTATTGTTCCAAGAAAACTCCTCTAAGTGACTGGAAATCGTATTTATCACGACCTGCTCATTTATAACTTTCAACTAAATAAGTTCACATCTCCTTCATTAAATTCTATGGTAACAGTGTGATGTCTGTTCCTGTGTTGTGTGGGGACATAGGTGAATCCAGATTCTAACCGGACTAATTTTGTGTGCGTATTTTTATGAATACTTCACCAAATAACCTCTGAGGATATCCTGCTTTGTAAATGGTAATTGCACCCCCGTCTTGCCAAGCCTGCTTCTGCCCCAAGCGGGTTAAATGGAAGGATTGTGAAAGCAACAACTCTCATATATACAGCAGTAGAACTTCAGTGCAGACAGTTATCTGTTCCTGCTCGGGTCTGAGGTACGCTGCTGTTACTGCTTTATTAACACAAGTCAAAATGAGGTCATGAAACTCTTAAACTGTTGGACAAAATTTGTAGAATCTGTCAACAGATGGAGATTTGAGAAGAGTAATTCACCCTTAAAGCAAATACCTCTCACTAAAAGTACATCTGATTCCGTTACTCTCCAAAATATAGCTGGGAATTATTTTTCTAATTTCTGTTGTTACCTTCTAGGTTTATCCACACTCTCCTCAACGTTGATGCATTTTGTGTGACATGGATTCAGATGGGGATCTGAACCCCGACAAAGATGACCTTCCTCTCCGAGCCAACACGAAACACATCCTAATCAGGCATTACGTGCTCGACCTGACGGTCGCTTTCGACAAGAGAGTCATCAGTGGTAGTGTTGTTCTGTTCCTGGAGCCGTGCTCTGAGGTGGTGTCTCAGATTGAGGATGACATTGGACCTGGTGCAGGTGAAGCACTAACGTCTCAGGATTCCTTACAGAACACATCCGAAAACAAAATTATTCAGTCTTCACCTTCGTGGGAAACCACCAGCATCGATGATTTCACCTTAGTGCTGGACTGCTGTGACCTTGATGTGTCGAAGGTTGAAGAGGTGGATGTCACCACCGTGTCATCCAAGACTCGCCTACCATTTGAGTCAGTGAACCCGCCAGCAGATGTTATTCATGATCTCATCTCCATGCCATCTAGTCGATGGAGGCACAAGCACCAGCTCTTTCTGGCGTATAGTTGTGCTCCCGGTGATAAAAATGGCAGCGAACTGCATTTTTGTCGAGATCAGTGGAGTTTGCAGGTGAGGAAGAAGGCGGTAGCATCACCTCAGGCATTCCCTCGTGCTCTTAGGATCTGCTATGAGACGAAGCCGACGGGAGGCTCGGTGAGGTGGACCACAGACCAGGACGACAGGTTGGGCTCAGTACGCAATAAGTTGAAACCCTCAACACATAAAATGCAGGTTTCGATATTAGCCTCTCTCTTCAGCCTTTAAAAATTGACAACTGACAACACATCTGCTCTGAAATATGCTATTTGAATTATAGTGTAAGAATAGCATATTTCTGATTCATTAATTCACAAAAAACAAGCCTCAGGCTGTTACTTCACGTTCTGTGTGTGATGCCTTGTGTGCGTGTGTGTGTGTGTGTGTGAATGTGTGCATGCACTCCTGTGTGCGTCTGTTCATGTGTGTGAGTGCATTGTGTGGCAGCATTGAAATGAGGCTTGTTTATAATTTACCATTGTTTACCCTTCCAGGGTGTGTGTTTACACTGCCGGCTCTCCCATCAACAACCGAGCCCTCTTCCCTTGCCAGGAGCCGCCTGTTGCCATGTCAACATGGCAGGCAACAGTACGGGCCCCCAGTGAGTGTATGGTTTTGATGAGTGGGGAGGAGCAGACTATACCTATTGAGGATAGGGACAAAGGTAAGCATACTTTCTTCTGTCCTCAGGCCCTTGATTACAACATGTGGCCTATTGGTGATTACCTCGGCCAAGCAGGTTGTGTTTTCAACATCGTTTGTCTGCTTGTCAGTCAAAAAGAATGTCTTAAAAAAATTCTCACATGAGGAACACAAAATTAGAATTCATATCAAGTTGTGGATCCAGTAAATTCTTTGCAGCCTTGACAAAGTTCTGCCATCTCCGACTATTCGTTTGCTGTTCGTATTGACTAATTGTTAACATAAGATATAGACAGTTTTAGGGTTTTTTTGTGTGTTTTTTAATTGTTATTTGTAAAAATGTACTTCTTTTTTTCATATGCATATGCATTTTTTTATATGCAGATGCAACAAGAATTACACTAATAAAGCAACAAATCTGTATTTGTTGATTTTGCTTATTTCATTTCATTATGGGTTTGTAAATGACGATATTTTTGACCTCTATTCTTTTGTGTTTCCATTCTTTTGAGAAGTATTGCACAGGGGCTTCTGTTCGTGCAGCAATGAACGCAGATGTGTTTGAAGAATGCTCTACTCTTATTAACTGAAAAAAGGAGAATTGTGAGAATCAATGTTCAGTATACCTTTGGTGTTATTGGGACCCAATCCCAGCTATGTTTTCAACCAAACCAATCACAGCGGCGTACTTCAGGTTAATTAAGAATGACAGTGCTCTCCTGTGCCAGAGCGGGAAAATTAGAGCCAGAGCATTGCAATAAAATTGATATGTCTGGCTGAGATCAATGCAGGTGCACAGGTTTTATGCGTCCATCAGCAAAAATCTGTCACAGGAAATGTTGGAAATGTTGAAATAATTGTTAGGGGGGGACAAACAACCACACCACCAACAAATAATGTCACACCAAATTGTGAAGTGAAGCAAAATAGTGAATTAATTCAGTTCTTCCTTAATTTATCTCTCGACGTTTCTGCATGTTTTCTTATCTCGGCTTGTCTTCTTCTGACATTTCATCCTTTCTCTCCTCCTCTTCCTCTATTGTCTCCAGGCCTCTTAATCTGGAATTACTACGTCACTATGCCAATGCCTGCTTCCACTTTCACCTTGGCAGTGGGCTACTGGCACAGAGTCACAGCAGACATTCCCCCATCATTGGAGGATGGGGGGAGAAGCAGGATGGATTATGACAAGGCAGCCAGACTTGGGTGTGCACCTCATCAACAAACTAAGACTGAACTCATGTCTGGACTTGGGCGCTCCACTGACGATTCAGTAAAGGTTTCTCCTCTCCAGACTGGCAGGTATTTTTTTTTTCTTAATTTTTCCTGTTGTCTTTTCTTCTGCAGACTGTTATTAACCCAAGTCGTGCCCTTGAGCATTTCATTTCTATACTTTCCTTTTTGCCTTACCAAAAATGGTTTAAAATGAAGTTAAGGTGTCACTTTCAATCAGCTTTTATGCATGTACATTAAAGCTTGTGCCATAGTACACTGGGTTCAGAGCCAAACGGAATTATCTTTGGAGATCAAAAAAAGTAAAGCTCACTTAAATTTTCATTGGGGTAGAGGATATAGAGTGGAGGCAGGGGCGTTAGAGAGGGCCGGCTCTCTGTGGGCAGGTCCGGCTTCGGATGGGGTCTCCCTCTCTGCTTGCCAGCAGGTTGGCAGGTCTGCCAGCGGTTTCCAGTAATCCTCCTCCTCCCTTCATGGTTTTCCTCCAGCAGCAGCCCAGCTGTAGCGTGCTACAGGGTCCAGGAATGTCCTGCTACAAGGAAGGCCTTTATTTTCACTGAATGGCTGGAAGGAAACTTGGATGTCGCTTGAAACCTTTGGAACATTTCTGATGCTGAGGATGGAGTTTGTGTTGGATATTGGATTTAGATTGAATGAGATTGAATGTTGGCTCCTTGATATTTTTGGGATCGGCTTGGTTTGTCTGTGTGATTTATATGTTCCATATTTCCACTGCTTCCATTTCCATTTGTAGCACAGAGCGACGGGACATAATGTGCCATTTTTTGTTCACCAACTCAAGAACTGTATGAATATTTAATAAGAAAATTCATTAAGTCAGTGTTATTAACCTTGGATTAAACTTTTCTTCCCTGTTTTGATCAGCTGCAGCAGAGACCATGCCACCCGCACAGCCTCTACATTCTGTTACTCATCCCATGAGGATGACAGCCTCACTGTAACTGATTATTCAGGCACGGTGGATGATGGCATCCCTTGTTCCCATGGCGACTACCCTTGCCGATTTACTCAGTGGTCGGCTAAATCCCAGCGGGTGATTCCACACCGTGTGTTTGGCCCCGTCTGCCTGCTGCAAAAGGCCCAGGTCGAGTTTTTACAAAGAGTCTGTGAGACTTGAGATGCTTTAATATATATATATATATATATATATATATATATATACACTGTGTGTGTGTGTGTGTGTGTGTGTGTGTGTGTGTGTGTGTGTGTGTGTGTGTGTGTGTGTGTGTGTGTGTGTGTGTAATTGTCTCTCTCTCTCCCTACCCCTCTCTCTGCATGAGGCTTTATGCATATGTGTATGACCAAGACACAGCTGGCTTGTTTATACTTTGCATTTCATTTAAATCAAATTACATTTTTAATCATAGGGTCTGTTGTTTACCTTTAACAGACTATCCTCAAGCTGCTGCCTCCATGTTTGACTGCAGCCCACACCGTTCTTGGTGTTCATCCCTTTCCCCGCCTTGATGTCCTCATTGTCCCAGCAGGGTTTTCCAGTCTGGGCATGGCCAGGTAATGACACCAAAATTTTGGTTAGAACAGTGGAAGATGTAGATTGGACAATATAGTGCAAACAACATAGTGTAGGCAAAATTAGGATGTAAGAGAATACTAATAGTGATCAGATGAAGAAGTTTAGAGTATGTTTCCTGGCTGGTTTGTTGACCATAATTAAAATTTGTACAGAAGCAGACCATCAAAGATTTACCACAACAAAGTTACAAACAGCACTTTCCAACTTCATGGTTCTGGTACAGTTGATTTTTCTGGTTTGCGTGGTTCTTGACATGCTGTACAATTCAAAACAACAATTCAGTCTCGGTGTCTTTGTGATGATGCTGTGTGTTGGAATACTTTCATTATTGAATCAAGATTCCAATCATAACTACTGAATTCATTTAGTCATCTGGCATGTTAAGGGTGCCTAAAGACGACTCAAACAGGACCAGAGTAAACACAGAAAAATGTTTCTAACATTTAGAAGTTTCCCTATACGTTAGAGCTGTCTGCTTTTATTGGCCTATCAATAACCATCTACTTTTCATTACATTTTCTATTCTCTCTATTCCTTCATCTCTTTTCCAAAACATTAGTCCTCCCTTCCATCATCCTGTTTCCAAAACCTACCACCTCTTTCTTCTTTTATGCCTTTTTCCATTTGAAACAGCTTTCTTTCTGCAATAAATTCCCACCACATCTCTTAATACGTTCACTGATTTTAAAAGGCATTTCATTTTATTTGACCTAAATAAAGTTGACACTCGGGCAAGTGCTCAAGTTAACACCATATTTTTATTCCAACCATTTGTCCGAACATAAAGAGGTTCTTAGTTTGTGTATTATTTGTCACAAATGAAGCAAGGAGGAGCTGTTTCTGTTTCATAAAGTCAAACACTATTCAGTATTTTTTATTACTGTTCTACATGCAACAAACAAGTAGTGGATCGGTCCCATTTGTTTTTTAGATTCTGGGACTGGGATTTGTCCTGGATGACATAGTGGCATAGTGGTTAGCACTGTTGCCTCACTGCAAGAAGGTTGTGGGTTCAAACCCCAGCATTTCCAACATGGCCTTTCTGTGTAGAGTTTGCATGTTCTCTCTGTGTCTGGATGGGTTTTCTCCTGGTTCTCTGGTTTCCTCCCATCATCAATAAAAACATGCTTCTAAGGAATATTAGGTCACGTTGGCCTGTAATGGCGGCGCACCCGGGGTGCAGCAGCTCAGGACCAACTCTCCAAGTGACCTTGTAATTTCGTTGTACCATCTGTATAATGACAAATAAAGATCATTAATCTGTAATGAGTGTTTCCGGGGCATAAACCTGTTAAATGTTGGTTGTTTTTTCGTACACATCTCCCATGGTATTTAGAAGTGTCTTTTTATATTGAGAAATTTATTAGTATTTATTTTAGTGGCCTCAGTTAATGAAAGCATTTAAATGAGTAAATCACAGTAGCAAGCTGTGATTAATCTTGACCAAGAGAGACCTTTTGACCCCTAACTTTGCTGTGTAAAACAATTAGTAAGTGAAGTTTTGGCACATAAATGGTGACAGTCCTAATTTGTTTTAATTTGAAAACTAACTCTTTTGATAGTTAAGTTATGCAATGAACAAAAGTTCTAAGTCAAAGGAATGAATCTCTATGCACGGTTTCAGTGGTGGTCTGGGAAAAGATGGGGGGTGTGAACCCACAAGTTAATAGACACACTGTCCTAGACTATAAAGAATCCCGCTCTATGTTTTGCTTCTTTTCTTCTTCCATATTCCTTTCCTTATATAACCGCCACTCTCTTTGTACATTAATCCCTCTTCTATTTTCTTGCCATCCTGTATTTTCTGTCTGCCCTTCACTTTCAGAATTGGTGGCATCCTACTTCTGTCACCTCTTTACCCTTATTGTTTATTGTCTCTTGCCCCAACTTTTTTTCTCATTACCCTCATAATAATCCTGAATCCGTTAGCTCTTCTTCTCCGTTGTCTGTCTTCTCCATACGATCAATTGCTCTTCAGTCTGGCCTCCAGCGTTCTACTAATAGTTTCTCTGGAAAACAAGTTTTATTCTTTTTCTGCAATAGAGTAGATATGACTGAATGTCAGCCAGTAGCCATACGGGTCAGGTTAAAATTATAAACTGATGCAAAACTATCAATGACTGGCCTTTTATAAACTGTGTTGATAAAGTATGCTGTTTAGGGTGGTCCGAGAACGTTGTGCCAAGTGTCTGCGGTGTGCAACCACAGTCTCTCTTTCTCTCGGTCTGCCTTTTTCCTCTCCCTCAGTGGCCTCCCTTGAGAAAAAGTACCTCAGACAGGATATGAGCTCATTGCTGAATATGTATTCTGTGTGAATGTCTTACGTTTGAGCCAAGAGTGGTCTTAATCAGACATAATTTAGAGGATGGAGGGCAACAAGCTTGCAGTCTGGGCCTACTACTAAAATTTGCATACTTGATGACTTCACTCTAAGCACAGAGCTCTCTTTGATCTGAGTCTTTCCTGTCATCGTGTAAAAAATGCTGTGTTTATTTTAAATGAACATCAAGTGAAAGCACAGAGGCTATTCTGCTGTGGCTGTTGCCTGACGGATGTTTTCTTTCCCTTATGTGGATAACTCCCAGGCATTTATCCTTCTTGTCTTAGCTTCCTAGACTCCAGTGAGCTGCAAATGACAGAGAAGAGAATTAAATCCTTTATTTAGCTCAGACGGCACCTGCACTGACTCCCTATGAAACTCTGCATCAGTCTCAACCCAATGTCAACTCATTCATTTTTGTGCGGGTAGCTTCATCCTGCATCCCTCTGCACTTAACCATGGGGTTGTGCCGTAGAGAGGTGGAAAGGTCAACCAAAATGGAAGCAAAGATTGAGATGAAAATAAGAGAGATGAAGAGGGCAAATGCGGGGTTCACGACAGGCCAGTGAACCCCCAGGATGTGGGAGAGGATGTGTGGATTATTTCCAGCAACAAAAGCCATTAGCCCCTGGAATGACTTCAGAGACCGGTGCCATTTAATCTAGAGATTGGGAGGTATGTGGACCCCAGCGCTTGGGACAAAGCCAAGATCAGTTTTTGTGCAGTGCCCCAGTGGAAACAGCAGGGGCGGAGGGGTTGTGGGACAGGGAGTTGTTGCACGGATGCATGAAACTGTTGTTGTGTGATACAGAGGAAAGAGGGCAGAGGGGATGCAATTGTGGATTCAGAGTGGCACAAAGTTTTTACATTGAGATACAGACAATGGGGCAGGAAAGCCAAGATTAAGGACTCAAGAAAGAGCAGGTCTGCATTCAAAGGCCATGACATACCCACATTGGATGTCAACGGGCTTTCTGACACACACATCAAGGGTACACGGCTTACAGTAATTTGGGGATGAAGTCAGTCAGCAGTTCCTTGGATTTTATTTAACCAATTTTGTTGATTTTATGTAACAACAAGAACATCTATCTGTTTTATTTTAACAGGATCTGTAAGTTCTACTCGCTGTGTATGACAAACAGCATGTCTTCTCTTTCATCTTGTTCATCTTTGTTTTTCTATTCCTGAATGAAAAGGTACTATAATGTGTCTGTTCAGGCTATTGTAAAAATGTTTAACATACTCAACAGTCCATAATGGAAAAATGCTGAAAATGTTTAAAGATGCCATATTATACTTTTTAATTAATTTCACACAGCTACCAGACGTCCAGCTACACTGTATTTGAAATGAATTTGCCCCAAACTGATCCGTGGTCCTGAATTTCAGCTGTCATGAAGTTACTGAAATGAACTCATCCAAGAACAGGCTGTTTATCTGGGCTGGCCATTAAATGTTCATGTGCTCCCTCTGTTAGTGCCTGCTACTTGCCTTTGTTGACATGGATGCGCATAAATGTGCATGCGCCACCATTTTTGGGCCGTACAGTCGATACAGGATCTGTTAGTTTTCCAGATTCTTGGAGTTGGTAGTGTTGAGGAGGACCAGTAAACATCTAGAGAACTGAAAAACGTGTGTTTCATAATAGGACTGCGTTAAACATAGATAGAGTTGAATGGATGAGGAAAACAGCATTAAACATGTGAAGCACTTTGCAGTCCTTTAAAGCTGTGTTCCACCCCCCCCCCCACTCTTTCATGAACATTAGCAATTAGCTGTAAGTAACGTGAGTGTGTGTTTGTCTGTGTGCATTTTGGTTTTCCTTCTCCTTCTATAGTCCCTCATCCTGTACTGGTTTGTGGCAGTGCTGGAGTCTATCCTGTCTGACTTTGGGCTGGTGGTGTAGTAAACCCTGGGGTATACCCCAGACAAATCGCCAGTTCATCACAGAGTCAGATAGAAAGACAAACAACCAATCACGCTTGTATTCACACATACGGGTAATTTATAGTTGTGGGCTACCTGTATTATATGTTTTTTGAGTATGAGAAGAGCCCGGGGTACCTGCTAACTCCACACGGGACCTTCTTCTTGTGAGGCTTAATTTTTTTACATTGTTTTACTCTGTGCCTTGGCTCGTATGATTTTTTTTTTCTTTTTTCATCTGGATTTATAATCTCATTACATCTCGAAAAAGTCGTTTGGTTGTGACTAGGAGTGACAGGAAGGGCATGGCATTTCCATTCGCTCTTTGAAGCTGCGGTCCATGTGTACCAAAGCCCTAGCTGAACTAATCTGAGATCACTGTGTTTGCTGTGCCTCCAAACGAGTACATGTCTGACATCCCTGAGAAAGTGGTGTTTTCCCTGCATTTTGCAGAGAAATGATCCTAGTGTCGAAGCCTTCTTTTCAGTCATCTGTGTGATGTTGGTTTTGTTTGGTTTTACTTCATACAGGCAGAGTCCTGTGCTTGTGTGTGTATGAATGCATGCATTGTTCACATGAGGGTGTTAGGGTATGTATTTAGTGCAATGAGAATTACCTCAGAGGAAAGCTATACAGGTCATTTGTCATTGCTTGTTATCAGCTGTTTTCTCTGGTGGTGAATATAACACTTTTTTTTTAAAGCTAGAGCTGTTATAATGTTATCCTTACGTTATCGCTGTAATTGAGATGGATTAGTGTACAATTGTTTCATGTTTCCACTGGGAAATTGTGACAGGATTTGATGAATCCACAAAAAGACATACTTCAAACTGTCAGTCTCTTCACAGAATAGGGTGTCTCATTGTGCTCCATGCAGCATAACACAAACACATAGCAGAAATATAAACATTTTATTGCCAAAATACTGTATTCTATTTTATTTTGTCCAACTTCCATTAATTTCCCAAAAATGGTTAATAAGTTGTACTTACAGCTGCAGTCACATATTTCCCGTTTTTCCCCATTCATGTGAATGGGAAGGTGTTTCCTAACTTGCATGGTAGATAACATTGTTCCAGTCTGACCCACAACTCAGACCACTTAACAACACAACAAACTTACATGCATTCACATTAACGTTTTTATATTGTTGGCAGAGGTTCTCAGGTAATGTGAGTGATGACTAATCACTCACTAATGGAACAGCCACTAGCAGCAAAGTGGGCTTCAGCATCTTGGTCAAGGACATTTCAATATGTAGACAGAAGGGGCCAGGAATCACAAAAATAAATAAATAAATTAATTAAATTCAAGAATTAAGAACCTTCCATAAAGTGGACAACTGCAAAATGTGACTCTGCCTGCTGAGCCTCATTTCTCATCCTTCTGTTTTTCACAGCTCTCACCTCATAAGAGGTGGCTGCCTGCAGACATGGAGGAAAAAACGGGATCCAGGACTTAAACTTTAAACTTCTTGTTCCTTTTGCAGTATGCCAAACTAGGTAGCCATATAACTGTCACAAGCACCAGGTAAAAATTATGACTGTTGTACACCTCTTGACCTCCTTAAGTGGCACCGGAGGATTTTCAGCCTGACTTCAGTTGACTGCATTGTTTGTTTATGGGCTAGCAGGAAGTTACATTGGTCCCTTCTGGGAGGAAGTGGGGAGCTGGAACGTCCTGGGGAGTTAGTACCCTGCAGGATAATCCCCCGCTGCCCTTGAGCTCTTTAATGTATGACCTGAACAGGTTTTCATCTTTCATAGGACCAGACTGGTGTTTTTGCATATTTTAACCCATTTACAAGCGATCACATATTCTTTGCATTACTGGTGACCATTTACCGAAAGAGTACCACACGTTTTTGATTTTGTATTGTCTACAGAAGAATTAATTAATACATTTGGTAGAAACAGTTATTACATTACATTAGTCTCATGTGGTAATGGAGCTTCAAAACAGAAAAATTCATACTATACAAATGATAATTTTTGGATTATGGTACAAGAGATTGTAACACCTTATCCTGTGTATTAGTGAATGACAAGTTATGTGAGAGTACCAGCTTGTTTCCAAGCCTTACCAAAATAAGAGGAAGTTGTTGAATAATGTAAAAGCAAAAACTTCTTTTATAATTCAGCCAGTAATTATATCTTGAATCATAAGAAAACCTACATAATTTAAATGATAATAATCATTATGGGAACATCATTGAGTTCAAGCGAAGGGGTTGCTGCTTGATGCCATCTTCAATGTAATATAAATTCAATATATTAACATATCACAAAGTTTAATCACAGAAAAGATTTTAATTCTTCTTTTTCACCTCATTGGCTGTGATTTCCCATCATTTTTGCCTGACTGAATTGGACGTCCCGCCTCCCCATTGACCCATGTTGTCCCCGTTCTTCTCTGTTCCTTCTTATTCCATTACTTTCCCAGTCCTCCCAATGCTTGTCCGCCTCTCTTCCTTCTGATGTCTCAGTGGATTTCTTGCCTTTCTGTTCTCCTCTCCAGTTTGATCTGTGAAGTAACCCTAGAAGTGTGTGACACAGACCTGCTCTTTCAGGAGGCAGTTGGGGAGTTGATGGTGAGGAGGGCCGTTGTTGGGGGTTGGACTCTTTAGTTGCAGGAGACAACTGTTAATCAAATACTCAAGGATGAGGTGTTTTTTTCCCCCACCTTGCACCTTGGGTGGATCTCTCTCTCTCTCTGTAGCCACACAAAAGAATTGAAAAAGCAGCTCTGCATGCCTGCACCTGAACAGAAGGAGAGGGAGTGATGTGAGCATACTTTTAAAGTAATTGTCAGTAGTTCTGGTTTTTTTTCTTATCCTCTACCATGGCCCTAGTTCCTCTGCTACCCTCCAGTTAAACATGCAGAAGGCAGCTTCAAATCCCAGCTTTAACCATTACTCTGCTTCAGTTTTTGTTTTCTTGTATTGCTGTCTCGGTCAGTTCTTAATGAAGAAAGCAGGGTACCATTTAGCAAGTCTTTTGTTATTGCAAGAGCATTCCTTTCCAGTTATCTTGGGGCTCTCGACTTCCCCTCTCTATCTGCAGTATAGGTTTACCTTCTCCTCTGCAGTATCCCCTCACAACTCGAGGAATAGTTTGTGAGTAGCCATTAATAATGCATGTGCAACATTGTTCAAAATTGTGTGCTCTTTGTTCCCCCTAAGGAGAATATCTGCATCCGTTGTCGTCAGTTGTTGGTGGTGATGATGCATTTCTATGAACTGCCCTCAGACGTGAACCTTCTGGCAACAGCTGGCATATCGTACTACATTTAACAGTAACACAGACACACTTTGCCATAATTCTACATTACAGGCTCTGTCAAGACAGGCCTGTCACTGCATACCCATTCCACTAACTAATGGGTGAGTCCACAGGACCCATTCCCTGGAGTGATGGATGCGTCCATTGTGTGGTGCAGGGGATGCTGCTGCTGGTCTTTGTGTACAACCTGGGGCATGTGTGTGATAGTGGAACCTCGAGGCTCGAGGTAATTTCATTTGTCTGTGCAAAGCCAGACGGCTTAATGTCCGTGGGACCTCTGCGCTGAACCCGCCAAAATGAGATATTTGAAACAAAGTGCTGTGAAATGTTTGGTGGTAATGCTTCTGATGTCTGGGTTTGCTTTTAGCCTTGGGGAGAGAGCTGTGCTCCAAGCTGGTCAACCAGTTTCTCTCACAATAAGCTGTTTATAAGCAGGATAGTGGTGTTGCTCTATGGGTGGCGGTGGCGGTCTGTCACTTGTGTGGTCAGGCCACCAGCTCTATATATAATAACTATTGGATGGATTATCCGGACATCTAAAGGAGGAATTTAATTAATTAAGTGACAGTCTTACTTTTTCAATATCGTAGTCAACTGTGAATATTTTTGATTAGTTCAAAAGAATCAGGCAAATAAAGCAAATAACTTTATTCAACTTACTCGGTGGCACAACACTCTGTGTTATCATGATGAACAATATTAACATTATGTTTGCTGAGCATTTTATTGTTTTCCAGCATTTAGCTCATAGACCAGCTGTGTTAAAATGCAGCCCTGCTAAGTTGCTAAGATGTCTAGAGACGTTTCTATTTGTTTAAATCACAATCATACACAATTAGACATCCGTACAGCTGAATGCACTTCTGGCAGTCATCGGTCCTCTTTATGCATCTCTAGTATCTATGCCATCTGAAATAATTAGTCTGATAATGTTGGACATTTCCGTTAGTTTCATTAAATCTCGTAAAAATGGTCAAAAGGGTTGTCTGTGTACTCAAAGCCTGACAGCTTCTTCCTTACTTTCATTGTTATCACCATGACTTTAAAACAAACATTTAAAAGAGATGAAAGAGCCACAGCACTGGATGCTCTCTTTCTACATCTGCACTAGTTGAATTAACTAATTATTTCATGCTGTTTTGCTACGAAAAATACTAACCAGTACTATGAGTACATCTATTGCAATAAAGAAATTTTTGCAGTTCTTACAGTATTTTTGTATCTAAGCAGGTGGTTTTGAAAGTATTTACTTCAGGCGCCTTTCTCATAAACTATATTCATCAGTTGTGGGTTTTTGTTTGGCAGACGGACGAGTCGGCCAAGTTGCAGCCTGAAACTGCTGCAGAAGATACAGCTCTGCTTGCTGGCTAATTTCACTTCAATCTCACCTTCATCTGTCTTTCCATTCTGTCAAACACCTCATATATAGCCCTGCTGTGCTTGCACCAACAATAGTCTCACTTTCCATTTCCTCATCGTCTTATTGCCTCTTGTTACAGAAAGAAAGATAAATAAATTGTCTATTTATTATCCTGAAGGTGGGAAAACATCTCAAAGAGAACCTCCAAATGGGTTCAGGTATTTTTATATAAATGGCCACAGTTATACAAGAATGTGCTTCATGGCACATAAATATCATGTTGACACCACCTTTTGTTAAAGCCAGAATCATACACCACTACATTAGCACTCATTAAAGTAGGTTGTACACCCTTTGTGTTAATCCCATTAAATAATGTGACCTTTCATTGTGATACTTTCTGTAGTTACTGTACATGTGTACATTCAGCTTCCTTCTTTACTTGTTGCCTTCAAGCTGGCTTATCGGAAGTGTCAGCCTTTCCTGTGTCATTAACAGAGTTTTTTTTTCTCTGTCTCCTATGTATATTTGTAATGTTCCGGCTTTCAATCTCACAAAGAGAGCTTAGTGTTATAGAAAAATAAGTGTCCATACTGGGCTCTGTTCCAGCATCTCTACGCACAAACACTCTCTCACTTAAGAACATTCCGTTGGCATGACATCAGCTTTTGGTCTTTGTGATAAACAAGGAACAATCTGCACTGTGGATTGTTTTACTTTTAAGAGAAGATGGGTCAAACATCTGCTATCGTTATCGAGCTGATTCAGATTCAAAGAAAATTTTCTTGAAGTATGTGAGTGGGCCTGCGTGTGCATGTCTGACTTTCTACCGTTTTATCTGCATGCTGTTATGACTGCACCTTATACATATATTGCATCTCCAGGTATGTGTCTCTGCACGTGTGCAAGCACAGGCAGTGTATTGAACCCATCGGTGTAATGCAAACTTCACTGGCTTGGTGCCAGTGATGTATGCACACGTTTGGGCTTACAAGATGAACCACTTGACAGTAACTAGTAATTTCAGTTAAATCTTGAACCCTGACACATGTTTATCATGCACACAGCTTTAAATCCTCATCTTTTCCAGACTTTCGTAGCAGTGTCGCCTCTTTGTTCCTGATGACCTCTGATATCTTTTCTGCTGTTTATTTTCAGGCTCTGATGTGATGCAGTATATGTGGGTGGGGCAGCTCTCTGGGGCCCCAGTCTGGCCCCGCATTCATGTGATCAGACCCTACATGGAGTGGCATTTGGCCTGGCCCTGTGGGGCTGTGTCTGGGAGCAGGGAGCTGATCTGTAGCCAGCCTGGAATGCCAGACATTTGAAGTCAGACTGGTTAAAAAGAATGAAGGGTGGTAGGAGTTTGGTCAAATAGACTCCTGTGTCTTAAATAGCCGACAAACTTTGTCCGAGAGGGAGGGAAAGAGGACAAAAGGTTCTCCCTGTAACTCACAATAGGAATATCTGGCCCTCCCACTTTTGATTGAGAAGAAGCAAGTAGAAACAGTTGTAGTGTGTGTACTTAATATCTTTACTGTTTCATACATGTCTGTATGAGTGGGCAATTATGAGCACAATGTGTGGAATGTTACCAACAATGCTGCACTCATTTTTCTCTTTTTAAATATTTTCCTTGTCTTTTTCCCTTATTGAGTTGCATCTTCTTCTCACTCACTTATTTACACATCCTCTGCACACTCAGCTCTCATGATCTTTTTCCTCATCTCTCTGTCTCACGGGGCTGTTTTACCCGTGTCCCAGCTATGAGCTTAGCTGGGCTTGGGTTGTCAATTACAGGACTATGATAGGGCCCCTTCTACATTATGTATAGAAGTGTCCCACTGGGGAAAAAATGGCCTAAAGCCAGGAACAATGGATGGAGGTATGAATAATGAATGAAGAGATGGAAGAGCGACACACTATTGCAATCTGTGTCTCACCAAATTGAAGACTTGCCCCAGCGCACACCTCTGAAGCTCAGGGCTACGTCACCCATGGCGATCCCAAGTCATGATGTTGACATGTGAGATGACACAAGAGGGTTTTAATCAGTCTTTCATTATGTGCATTAAGACTCAATGGACTAGAACCCTTATTGTGTGATTAGTGCCTTTTTGATTTGTGCTATTTTTATTTTTGTGAACTGAATGACAAAAAAAAGTATTTGAATGGATTTCAATCATTTTTCTTGGAAGACTGCATTTTCAGGGTTATCTGGAAGATGGTGTGAATGGATACATGAATTCTACTATAGTGATGCCGTGACCCATTCTGCTCTGCCTCTGATGAACTTGGCATGATGTAAATGTTCTTTAAGCCTATATTCCTCATGAAGGCAATCAAAACCAAGAAATGTATTAATGTAACCTTAGTCTAATTGGAAATACAGAAATGGAAAAATAATTGTCAGAGATTATAATACCAGTTCTTTAATACAATTTTGAGAAGAGCATGGCCAAGACAGGAGAGTTTCTTCGTTTATATGTCTTGAGGGCATTTGTTGCACAGCTAGCAGAAAATTATGCAGGAAATGGAGATGAAGAGTATCAAAAACATAAACAAGACAAAACAAATAGAAATTAATTTATCAACTCTGAAATTATTTGTGGAGAAGCATCCCATTGTTGTATAACAGGAAAGGTGCAATCAGCAGATTGATTAGAGAGTCGAGACCAAACAACTTGCCACTTGTGAATGTATTTCTTAGTTTTTGTTTTTTTTAAATGCAATATGTCTTGACAAATATATAAATGTTATTTTCCCTTAATCAGATTTGAAAGCAGTACAAAGTCATTAATACAAGTTAAAGGGACACTATTGAAGGTGGAGGGCATCTTGTAGGCTAAACATAGGATTGTAACAATACCTCTGTATCTCAGTTGTTCTGATGATAATGAAAGACTTGATTTTCTGACCAAGAAACCTCATATTTTTAAGAGTCCTATATTATCATGATTGATATCTGGAAACAGTCTGTAGGACAATCAGTTCTGTTTCTTGTTGGTAAGCATGGTGAGTTCTTTACAGTCAAAATGTGGTCACTTAATGCTTGATTATAATTATTGGTGTAATCAGCATCCGTAGTTGTTTTAGTAACATTTGCCACTTTGCAACACAGTGATGGAAATAAAAACACGATTTGCTTACAAATGAATTTCTAAGACCTGATGGTTTGGGGACAAACATTTCACTGCTGCAGACTTTTAGATCAGATCTGATGTGGAGATGAAAGGTGGAGAATATGACTTATGCATTGACTACTGTACATGTGTATAAATGTGTGTGAAAGACTGTGTGCATCCCTCGTGTCAACTAATGTCAGTCAGTGTATCAGTGAATGTGAGAGATGCTGTAGTTATTCATGCCGACGATGGTGGGATGACACTATTTGTCACCGTAGTGACGGATTCCGCATCCCTCAAAGGAGCATGTGCAACCGCCGTCACTGAAAGGCTGTCTTTGTGTTTCACACTCACTCACTCAGTCACTCACTCACTCAGTCACTCACTCACAGAGACACACTCACAACGCACTGCTGGAGCTGACAACAAAGGCATGCTTATCCAATTGTGAGGGGATAAGATTAGGCTACAAAGAAACTCAAAAGGCTAATGTTAGCATCTCCTGCTCCAGTGAGTGTCTTTGTTTGTGTAATTAGGAAAAACATGGGATTAGATTTGAGATGCTGTCTTGGAAATGATGCACATAAAACCCCATTGTGTGATGCTGACATGTTCTCAAATAACACAGTGATAAAACTAACCCAGGGGAAATAAAGAGTAGTCGTGTTGATCAGATATTGAGTTTTGCCTTCCTCCAAACTAGACTGTTGCAGACCTTGCATTACTTAATGTTTTTACTGTAATATTTGCCTTTATAAATTGACGTGTTATGTCCAAGACTGCTAAGCAATCTTTGACAAGAGCATCTTTTGCCAATGTAAGTCATCCGTAGCAGTCGGAGGCAACTGTGAAGTATTTGTAACCTGACCTGTCTTTAAAGGTGGACACATATCCTGTGATTCATTACAACATAGTGTTAGAAGTTTTATTCATGGAAAAAAGTAATCAATCAATCAACCTTTATTTACATTGCGCTTAATCACATCATCTGTTATTTCAAAGTGCTTTAACAGACAAAAACCCAATAGAATCCTCCAGAGCAAGCATAAGCAGCAGTGGCGGGGAAAACCTCTCATTGAGGAAGAAACTCCGGGCAGGACCCAGACTCTGGAGGGCGGTCATCTGCCTTGACCAGTTGGGTGGGAAAAGAAATACAGTATACTCGACAAAAATGAAGTAAAAGAAAAAAGACAGACTTTTTTTGTACTATAAAGGCAATTTCTAATATATTTGTTTTTGTCTTTAGATTTGTCAGTGAGGCAGTTATTCATAAACTGTGTAAAGAATTTAAGATAGTTCTGTGCTATATGTGTGTGTGTGTGTGTGTGTGTGTGTGTGTGTGTGTGTGTGTGTGTGTGTGTGTGTGTGTGTGTGTGTGTGTGTGTGTGTGCATTCATTTGCACCTTTGTCACCCCTCTTCCATTATTCTGTTGAAGAATAGCCTGTATTTTCATGCAGTGTGGCCTGAGTCTTAGAGAGCACCCCAAGCCTGTTACCTAAGACGAGAAGCACAGAATGCTCCAGAACAGTCTTCAGCTATGACCTGAGCTTTGACTGAGGACTTACAATGATCATGTTCTACCAGCGCTGATCCGTTTTTTCTACATATATCAATAGTTTCCTAGCAGTGTATCCTGCTGCCTTTAAATTAGCCTCTGAAATCTTGACAGCACACCTGGAGACTCTTGGTACATAATACACAATACAATGTATTTTTATGGACATACCTGCGGGGAAAAAAACTTGACTCAGTGACTTAGATTAGATTCTTCTGAAGAAAATCATAACCTCCAATATGTTGAATAATTTCCAAGATTTTGCTTCACTCCCTCAGTTTAATCTGATCGAGGTGTGTGCCTGTGGCGCACCCATTAATACAGCACTATTTTCTGCTGACAAGGCTCATGTGCAATAAAAGAAAGTTTTCAAACCGTCATCAAAGCTGAAATTTCTGATCTTGATTAACAACAAAGGTTAGTGGTTGGATTTTTTTTAATCACATGACTAATCTGTTCAGAATATTTACCAGCTCACATGTGAAAAAAATTAAACTGAATATTCACGCCCGAATGCCATCCCATTCCCTTCCATTTGGCTTGGCTCAGAGCTGTGATAAACTGCTGTTATTGGTTGAAATACTTAATGAGGGTTTTGCATTGCTGGGCAAGATGCACAAACAAGCATGCGATGATTTCATTGTCTTTAATGTCATTAAAGAATTTAATTTGTATAGCATATGAACACTGCACATATATTCTGTTTACTAAAGTTCACAGAGAGCAACACCAGTTGTTATATTTAAACTTGCTTCAGATGAACTTAATCTAAAATTGTAACTATAACCATATGTTCATTTCCCTTGTGAGAGGAGTACAAGGAAAATATTCACTTATTTTCTCATTTAAGTCTGTCATGGGTATGTAATTATTACAAATGCCCATAGTTTCCTAAATGCGGCTACATATCAAGCTTTGTCATTAATTTTCTTTACATTCCTTCTTAGAAGACCTTACAAGGGTAGGGGCTTTGTCTCTAATTATCCTTTGAAAGTTAAAAAAAAAAAACATCCTTTAGACCCTTTTTAAACATCAATTTGTGGCATTGGTTTGAAGTCACAATTAGAAAACTCAAAAAGGAGGAGTGGGAGCAATAAAACCATCCTGCCTGGATAAGTATATCAAACAGTGGAGTAATGCTTATTTGTTGCTGCCCATGGCTGGATGACAGTTATATTCCAGGGAACATTATCTTCTTGCTCAATATTTGTACAAGTCAGTAAGGTTAGCCAAGAACTCTTGATGAGTAAGCTTCCTTTTGCTAAAAGTAGAGGATGCAGAAAGGGATGGGCAGTCAGCGAATCCCATACTTATCCGTTCACATGTGTGGATTATGTTAACAATGATGTCAAGTTTTAATTGTTAATGTAGGCATAGGATGACAGTGATTTCTTTGAACGGTCGTATTTAAACTCACCACTTGGTTTTTATTCTTAGCAGACTCATAAAACTAAGGTTTACTTCTTTGTGTATTTTTTTTTGTCTTACTTCCTGCACCTCTTTCATTATATTTTATTCTTACTTTTCTAATCGTTGTTCCCTTTTATAATTCAATTTTGAGCCATCCTTTCTCTATGTCATTTTTTCCCCAGCCCCCATATAATTTTCCTGTCCCAGAGTGTGTTAAACACGGAATCTCCTGGTTCTGCGGGACATGGCTCATCTCTGTGTGGGTCGAGGATATGCCATGAGATGGCCCACTCCTGGTTTGGCCTTGTTATCGGAGCCAGAGACTGGACTGAGGAATGGATCAGTGAGGGCTTTGCCACCTACCTAGAGGACATTATCTGGGCTCAAGCACAGCAGGTACTTTGAAATCCCTGTAAAATAATAAAACATAATGGTCTTTTTAAACTGTCAACTGAAGAAGCAGACCCAGAGAAAACAGCTTTTTCTCAATCGACAGAAATATCCAGAACAAAAAAAACATCTCAGCAACCAGTTTTTATGGTATAGTTAATTTCTTTCCTATCCTACTAACTGAGATATAATGCCACAACTCTGAGAAACGCACTTTGACCTTGCAATTTTCCATTTCGACAATATATACTCCAGGAATAGCCTGTATTACTGGTATGGTTTCCATAGACGTCAAGTAGAGTTGGACATAACATTACTGGTGTAAATCCGTACATCAAGCACACATGGAAACAGTTTATACAGACTGGTGCTTTTTTTTTTTTTTTTACCAACCACACAATAATTCACCAAACCCAAACCTCTCGTCCTACTAAAACATAAGAGGACTGAGCTGAAACACACAAGAGTTGTGAAAAGTACTACTGCCAGAAGCTAACATTTTCAAAGTAGTCAATCACACATCAAAGAAAACAAAAAGAATTTCGCACCAAACCAGAAGTTAATTCAAGTAATCTGCAGAAGGATGTAGTCAAACAGCAGAACAAAGGAAGAGGGTGTAGTATTGGTGGGAATCCTACACAAACTTCAGCTCTAATCCATGAGTTGATATGCCTACAGATGTAATCCGTCTTCTTGCTTTCCCACACCATCTGGAGTTATACTTGTTTTTCTTGTGTCTGCCCTGTTCATTCATGTCACCTTTATGATATGAGCTTAGCTTTTTCTGCCAGAATCAATAGACGCAGTGACAGTGATAGTAGGCAGCACTGCACGCCTTTGCTGATGAAAATCACCGTATTTAATGTTTTACTGCTCCATCGTAACCATTTCCTTCATGTTTTTTACTCTCAATATATCTTCCCCAAGCTCTCCTCACAAGAGACAGCAGACCAGTCTGAGCTGAAAGCGCTGCTGAGATGGAGACGACTCTCTGATGAGTTGAAGAACTCGGAGGAGGCGCTTCAAATTCTCAGGTGTGTGTTTTGTTTTGTTTTTTTGGTCACATTTGGATGATTTAATTACCTTACCATCTTTGCTGCCATCAAGGTCTTTGTAAATCCTGCAAAAGCACCTTCAATAAGCAGGTTTAAAACAAAACTTAGTGTTATACACAGACATGACACAACTCCATATATCATACAGTAGTATATTTCTGCTTGATTTTGATGCTCTGGTGCTCTTGGAATTCGACATACTCTTTTACACCTATTGTTTTTAAAACTTGCAGTTCCTTTGTAACTTACATGTTATAGCAGCTTCAGCGTTTATCTTTGCTGGTTTCTGTAGATCATTTGTTTAGAATATTCGCTGTCGAAATATGCATTAGGAGCACTTTCACTCAGAGTAAATGCATTAGTGCCGCAGTGACTGTCACAGAATTTATGCAAATAACACACAGTATCTCATATTGGTTTGAGGAAGTAATTTCTAAATGTCACAGATTCAAGGTATTTGATCAATTCTTGTTCTGCCAACACTGTGTATAAAACACACACTAATCTAGAAAATGATGATGCTGGGCAGGGTGGCTAATAGCTGTTTAATAAAGCCAGTGCTGAAAGATAAGGTCTTTGTGTTCAATAACTACAATTTACATTATGAAAATGTTAGCTGCCAGTAATAGTTAAAGTCTATTGGCATTAAAGTATGTCTGCATGTGCAGACATACACGTGAGCTTTCATTCCAGTGGTACAGGTGTGGCAGGTGTGGCGAATATATCCAGGTGTACAGTACTGTGCTGCCATGTCTCGCACACAAGCAGAGCAAACAGGCACAAACACACCAACTCTTCATCTAATCCTGACAATGTGGGACCCACGCCCTGTTTGTTTTCTCTATGGTGGAAGCGCGGTGTCATCAGGGCATTATAGGTGTAAACCCTAGACTAGAGTTAACTGTTTGAGGGCAGGAAAGCTAATGGCTGCAAGCACTGCTCTTCAGTATCGGATCATGTTGGAGAAAAACCGGAGACGACACTCGTAGAACAATGTGCTATTGACATTCATGCTAGTAACAGACCATGTCGGTGATGACGGCAAATCAATATTATTGAGTTCATGGCACCTCTGCTTGGTATTAACTTTTAACAATGTTACTTCACTAATAATGTGATTGCTTAACACAATTGAAATGCTCATAAATTGATTGTATTTAAAATTAAATTCTGCTTGGATTCTCCTTAGTAGTGCAAGATGTGAAATGTTCAGTATTTAAAATAGTGATAGTCAGTGTCCTCAAGGGTTTGAAGTTTCTCAGCGATTCATGACTGAATTTATATACCTGAAAGGCAATAAACTCCAATGTACAGTATGTTGTATAATGAAAAGTTTCACATGGTGTGTTGGCTTAAAAATGGTAGAATATGTCTTTGTGACCAAAGGTGTATTGTTACATCTTAATATATGTGAGTGAAAGGGTTAAACACACATTTGAGTGCTGTGTCTATCTCACAGCCTGTAAGGGTGTTCCCCTATGGGACAGATGCACTTGGTGATAAGAAGAAACAGGGTCCGGTTTCCCTGCATGATGGCTTCAAATCACAGCATAAAACTAATATTTGAAACATAAAAACAAGAAGCATGCTCAAACATACAATGATGACAGGCCTGCATACATGGATGCACAGATTCTAGTTGTTTAGTTTACCTGTAAAACATTATCATTTAAAAGATACTGCTTAAGTGGCATTCAAGGATGAGTCATTTCTTTAAATCCTCACATCTTTGAAGGTAATGATGAAGCGTTTTAACATTAAAAAACACCTCTAATTATGATTTTATTCTTTATACAACCTATGCATTAAGTGCATCAAGTTTTATTCAAATTCTAATGCAAGGTATGGTTAGTTAATCTTTGCTTGTATTTTCTGCTTCTATCAATAAGATTTTTTAAGGGCTCTGAGGTGAGGCGTTAATTATTATAATTATTTCCTGGATATATCAACTCCTAAGGAAACTTTGTGACTATGAACTGAAAGAGCCATAAAATGAGGCATTATCATTATTATTATTATTATTATTATTATTATTATTATTATTATTATTATTATTATTATTATTATTACATATACATTTTAAAAATCCAAGTTTCTGAAGGATCGAACACAACAAGAAAATTTGTAATTGTTCTTTTTAGTGCATGAGAGTTTTGTCTTATTGTGGGTCTGAAGTGCCTGTATCTGTCTTGACCTTGGGAACAGAATGTGTGACACGACATCTCAACTTTCGGGTGCCTTTAACCACATCTCATTAGGCTGTCCGAGTGAGATTGCAACTCGATCTCAGTTCAAGGAGGATTTCTGTCATCGCATATTCCGTCCTTGATCTTTCTCAGACCGACGATTTTGACCCCCTTCCCAGTTGATGCTGTAACCAGGATCTTTCTCCCCCTTGGTAATCTCAGTGTGATTATTTTGTGTGTGATGGAGATGTGCATTTGTCATACTACACTATCTAATAGGCATTATAATAGGGAAACTCAGGGGGTGTTGGAAGGTCAAGAAACAAAGATCTGAATTTTAATGTTCTCTTTCTGTCTGTATGCCCTGCACCACTGTTTAATGTTCTACCTATGGGAGGACGTACTTTGAATAAACACTAGCTGACTGGTAGAGTGTGTTAATATTAGAGCGATCCTGTTCAAGGGGGAAGCAGGCATGGCGTGGCATAGACAGTGAGAAGGAGGCAAACGTCACTGGTATTCACACTCAGAGAATACACACATAAAGGCTAAAAGCCAGAATGAGTTTTCAAACTTCAGTGGGTCACAATCGACACCCTTTGAATCAGAAGGGGCCCCAGTGGCCTGTGTTTATCAGTCAATTTCAGATGAGTTATATTTAGGGCAGTCTGGGCCACACGCCATTCTCCCTGCTGATTCACTGGGCTGCTGGGAATGCTGCTCTACCTTATCCGGTTTCCACAGTCAACCCAATGTAATTTGTCAGGATATGACTCGTGGAGCTATAAACCCCGGTGTGTGTGTGTGTATGTGTGTGTGTGTGTGTGTGTGTGTGTGTGTGTGTGTGTGTGTGTTTGTGTGTGTGTGTGTGTGTGTGTGTGTGTTTGTTTGTTTGTTTGTTTGTATGTACGTTTCACATTTAGGTTCTGTCAGTAATAGCTCCTGACTTCCTCCTGCTCTTTCTTTCTGTCTCAATCTCACACAGACCCAGGCGTATGCATGGCTGCACATACGCGCACACACACACACACACACACACACACACACACACACACACACACACACACACACACACACACACACACACACACACACACACACACACACTAACACAGTCACACACATGGCCTACAAGTCAGATAAGAGCACCATTTATTCTGCAATACATTGAGCTATTGTGTGATTCTCCAAGGCAGCGAGCAGCGATTCCTCGTAAAGCTGTAGTAAATCATGTCTGACAAAGAGACGCTGCTAAAGACGGGGATTTACACTTCCATACATTCCTGCTGTGGACAGTGGGCAGGGTGGAGTTCCTTTGTCTGACACGGCAGTGATGGATCAACTTTTTTCCGCGACGCATGGTGCCACTGGTACCTCTGACGCATGAAACCGACACACTTTCTCTTTTGAAATGTATGTCCTGTCATCATTTTTTTCTCTCACCTTCGTCCCTCTTTCTCTCCTCTCTAGCACAGACACACACACACACACACACACACACACACACACACACACACACACATACACGCATGAGCACACACGATTTTCCAGGGATACCGCACGTCCTGCTGTCTTAAAGAGTCTATTTCATCTTATCAGCAGTCCCAGACAGACATGGGCTCTACAGGCAGGGAACTGGACAGAGAGCGAGTAAAAAATAGCTTCATGATAAATAAGAAAAGGGAAACGCTGTAGACATGATAGACGGACAAGAATTAAATCAGCTTTTAGTAAGACAAACAGCTATTTTACAGTGAAAAGGCAAGATGCCTTTAGCTGCAGCTGCTTAATATTTTACAGTCAACTTCCACTGATTGTCTCTTAATATTTACAGGCAGCTTTTAATAAAATCAGACTATTAGAGGGTTCTCTTCTCATGAATACCATTTTTATTAAATGCTCATATGCC
Source organism: Antennarius striatus (assembly GCF_040054535.1). NCBI lineage: Eukaryota > Metazoa > Chordata > Actinopteri > Lophiiformes > Antennariidae > Antennarius > Antennarius striatus. The sequence goes on from NC_090778.1 coordinate 20,317,119, forward strand.
TTCAAGGAGGGACATATCCTTATTGGCATGAAGAAAGTCTTTCTAATGTTGTTGAGCTGATTTTATGGAGGACCAGTATAGCTTCCTGTTTCAGTCCACTGGGCATTGTTGGCTTTCTATCTGTAAAGGGCTTTGAAATGTCTTCAGATGTGATTCAGCGCTGTATAAATAAAAGTTGATTCATTGAGTTGATTGTGCTAAACCCAAGTCATCCCCATATCCCCTGGTCCAGGCTCTTCTGCTCACTGTGCCTGGATAAATCAAAATGTGAGCAAATATGGCTCATCGTGGAAGCCCATCTTGACAGGTTAAACACTGAGGTTTTGCAAGAATCAGTGTGAATAAGAATTGAAATGTTATCTTTTTTCCGTTTTCGTCTGTGTGTGCACGCGTTTGTGTGTCTGCCTTGTCATGAAGAGGTCCTGTGGTAAAAGAGCTAGCCCAGTGATGAAGGGTGTATTGATCGGTGGGTCAGGCGCCTAGCATATCGACTTGGCAGGAGGGTGATTCTTCAAGGCCTTCCTATTGGCACACTGAGTTAATCTGCTCAGTCTGATCAATACAGGCTAACTGAAACTATCATTGCACAGCATCCCACGTCAGTGCCCTGTTTGTTTGGCTTTTATTGAATTTATGTGTGTTTGTTTGTGTGTTTATGGAGGTTGAAGGGATGATTTGTATTTGTGTGACAGGGAAAGCAAAACCCAGAGCATGCCTCTTTTGTGCTTCTAGATTGGGGTGCTTTTATGTGGAAATGTTGTGCGTTTGTTCGGTGAGTCATAAGCAGGGAAGTCAGAGCGCAGCACTGTGAGTTCATATTAACAGCATAGCACACATTATAAATCTACAGCTTGATTTCCAGCCTGCCTTGGGCAAACTCTACAATGCGTTCACCATTGAGAGGACCGGCTGAGTCGCAGGATTTAGTGTTGCTGACAGTATATTGTTGCTTTATAGAAATTGTGGTTTTCCTGCAACTAAAATGTCAGAGTGGATCTAAATAAAATCTGTCTAGGTTCTCTAACGCTGTTCCACTCTGTTTTAGCCTTCCTACTTATGTCACCTTCCTGTTTATTGTGGATGCAGTTTGTCTTCCTCTGCGTATGCGCAGTTCCTCGCCCGTCTTATCTTTTTGCGTGTTTTTTGTTTGTGTCTCCGCTCTCTTTGTCTTGTTGTAGACCTAACATGGACACCACAGGTCAGGTCAGTGAGTCTGGCTCCTCTACAGTTAAACATGCCCTCAACCCCGACAAAGCCTTCATGCAAGTTCACTACCTCAAGGTGAGATAAATGTGGGAAATACAGGAAGGAAAAGAAAAACGACTGGAGGAAAACATGTAAACTTAAATAAATAAGTCCTATAAATGTACACATCCTTTTGATAACCAGCCTTTGTTACAGTAGAGGCTCTTGTAATGACTGCAGATGCTGCTGTAACGTTTCTGAGTGCTTTCCGTGATGGATTGTGAACTCTTTTCTTTATTTCTCTTCTCTTTCTATTTGTCCAGGGTTACTTCTTACTCAGGTTCTTGGCCAGTCAAGTTGGAGAGCAAGAATTCATCAACTTATTTAGATTGTTTGTGAAGAAGTACCATGGGCAACTCATTTTATCTCAGGTGAGGCTGTAAAATGTGACACTTTTATTTATTTATTTTGCACTTCTTCTCATTGCTGAACAGCTTGAGAGACTCTTAATTAAATCTGAGCACAGATCTGACCTCTTTGATAGGCTGTGATGTAGTTTTCCCTCTATAAATGAATTTTAGGCTGATGTAAACTGCGCTGCCACCATGTCATGAAAGGTGAAAATACACCAACAGCATTTCAAATTGATGACCATACACCAGTTCACTCCTGTTTATTCTACTGGGGCCATGAAGCTGAGTGGTCACACCTGGATGCGTGTGTGTGTGTGCGTGCGTGCGTGCATGCGTGTGTGTGTGTGTGAGTGTGAGTGATGTGTCGCACCTGGCTCCTGTTTTGTGGCAGACTGATTCTTCCCTCCAAATAATGGATGTAGAATAAACACTGTTTAACCTAACTCGGATAGTGTATTTCTTTCTCTTTTTTCTTGTTCCTACTCCCTCCCTAAATGTCTTCATTTCTGTCCGTCTTTTGTCGTTATTTTTGGACAGGATTTCTTGCAAATGGTGCTGATTACCTTTCCTGACATGCAGAGGTATGTATGTACCTGTGAATATTACTATTAAATCATATTAGATAGGATAATACTATTTGTAAAGAATGGAAAAAATAAAAAGATATGTTGAAAACACTTCTCGATATTGTTTCAATCTTTCATTTGAACTTATCATTTTTTTATTTGTTCCTATTAGTGGATGTACAGTAGTTGTGTTGTGGGTTTGACATGTGTTGTTTGACTAACTTCATCCTGCTGTGGAAACATGAACAAAGCTCACACCAGTCCTGTTAAGAGAGCAGTCTCATCTCCTCTCTTATTAATTGAAGTGTAAAAGGATAACTGCTCCTCCCGCTCTCCTCCTCTCTAATTTTCTCCTCTCCTCTCTGCACTCGCTAAATCATTCAGTTCTCTATTTCTCCTGATTGCCTCATTAACCTCCTCTCCTGCCTGTCCCCCACCTCTCTCTCACCACATGCCTATCTTTCACTGAGTTTCTCCTAGCCTTTAACACTCCCATGTCCCTTGCTTTTAAGCACCGTTTTGTCTGCTTTTTGCCTTCTCTGTCATGTGGAGTGTGCTCCTGGACTAGAAGCAATTGATTGAATTAAACAGAGGGAGCTGGGGACAGTCAATATTTGGATCTGATGCCTCTGTCAGTTAACAGCCTTCTAAAAGCAGAAGAATAGGCTGTAGCACTTCAGCTAGTAAAAGATTTGAATGCATTTTTTGATCATTCAAAAATTTGGATCGATTTGTGGAGGGAGATGTTTGGTGTGAAAGTGGCAACAAAAAAGAGAGTGTTGTAATTAGTTTTTGTGACAGGTAGAGTAATGGACTTTATAATTCCTGTCAGCTCTAAATATTTGAACATTTCTCCTCAGTTGGGCTTGCATTTTAGTGAAAGTTAAAAAATGTTTGCCAAGTATATTACAGATTTTCTGTGCCAAAATCATAAACTTTAGGATGAGAATAAAGGGTTGTGAATGCTTGTGTGTGCAGGGTCTTCCTGTGAAATGGTTATCATACTGATTTTTGCACTGAATTAAAATGTATTAGCACACCCTTTTTTGAAATCAATGCACTCATTGGTTTGTGCTAGTAAGAAACCACTGGTTTTGGGACCTCACTGTCACTCTTTTCCCCCCATCTATTGCAACAAAGTTGAATAATCACTCAAATTGAATAAAGGCATCATTCCAGTGTAACGGTGTCGTTGATGATGTTTTTAATACATGGTTTCTGGGTAAACTGGTGTTTAATGCGGTAATAGTGAGTACAATGCTGAGAACAGTCGAGATTTTTCAGCAGCTTGAATTTCAGCTTCCATCTGCTGACGCTGGCAGTGAATGTATAACCGAAAATGATGCAGTGGGACTCCACTTTAGGAGTGACTGGAAACAAGGAGCACCACTTCTATGATCTATTTTAACAACCATCAGGCTCAGATCTTAAAAAGTTCTTGCATACAATGAACATTATGGAAAACATCAATGTTATTTACTGCGATAGATAATATTAACATGTGACCAGTCTGTCATGGAAAGCTAGAAGAAACACATTCAGCATGTTAATCCAAATTTATATCTTAATTCCTGAAATAAATCTATTCTTCTTCAGACTCCATTAGTCTTTTAAAGGATGTAATTTGTATAAAAGCAATGTTTATACATTATGCAAAGAGAACAGGAATGTGTTCATTTGAGATTATCTGCACATTCTCATTCATTCCTTTAAACATACTTTTTGCAAATGTGGGCAACCATTAATTGAGCTTTAGTTCAGAGGGGCATAAGAGGAAATGAGTATACAAAATGTAAATGACTGCATTCCATTAAGAAATAACTTCTTTAATGGGCTGAATAGCACAGATTGATATACAGTAATAGCTTCAGACTAGCCAAGTGTGGAATTTTCCTTTAGGCCCAGGCAGGCAGGATTGATGATGCTGTGGTATGCCATGTAGTTAATCCTAGACTTGCTGTGTGCTTTGTATGCTTTACCGTTTGCATACACGCTGCGGACTGCTTATGAAATATTTGCTTGCACGTTTGTCTCTGTAAGTCAATTCTGTCACCGTCTGTTTTCCGTGTATGGTATATGACCACTTTCATATGAAATCCACTTCTTTCCCTCTGCTTCAGCGTCACACGCGCACACACGCACGCACGAACGCACGCACGCACGCACACGCACACACAAAGACATGCACACGCACACTTGCTGTATATGAGAACATATAAATCCAGTTCATTGTCTGTACATGCTGTTTGCTTGTCCCTGAGTTCAAAACTGGGCGTGCTGGTCATTTTGTTTAAGGTGTTGGCCTCAACCTCAAGTTTGTCATGACCTTAGTTTCTTCCCCGAGCCATGTTTTCATACGCTGTCTTGGGCAATAACTGTCATTGATATAATAATAGGAATAATACTAACACTTGTGTCATTGTGTTCCAGAAAAGGCCTCACCCTCGATACTATCTATGCTGACTGGCTCGATCAACCGGGAATTCCCAAGGTATGAAGAGCCCCACTCTTTCTATTTAACAAAATATAGTTTAACAAAGTCACTATAACATATTTAATGAAGCTTCATAAGGGGCTTAACACCATTTTAAAGTTGAATAAATCTTTAATCAATCTTTTTGCTTAATCTTTTTCAGACATTTCCTTGTAAAATTCAGTCTTGTTTTTTGTCCAATGACAAATAAAGTCTACACTTAAATCAGTTTGGAAAAACTAAGCTAACAACATTAAGCATCCACAGAAACTCATGCTACACAACAACACAATACGTCTACAGAATTAAGCAGTCCTTGATTTCTTTTTCTACTCAGAGTTCAGAGACATTTTCTCTTTGAATCTGTATTCTATGATGAATTTGGGACAAATTAATATGCAGTAAATGATGGATAATATAGAAGACCTGGGTATTGGCACTGTCAGTGAATGTACCGCTTAAACAAGCGCTTCTTGTGATCCTTCATACCTCATACAAATGTACAGGGGGTGATAATTTCATTGTCTTTGTTCCCTTAGTGGTTTTGTGTCTACTTATGGAACAGAATACTTATACAGTCATGAATTATGGCATGTCTTTTTCTTCTGTACTTAATGATATCCAGAACAGCCCCATATGCTGTAGCTGCCATTGTTTCATCTCTATCATTTTTCATGATCTTATTCAGCACTGAAAGGGAAACATGGATCCACATTTATTTACATTTGCTGCTTTCAACAGCCCGGTTTTTCGCAGCTGTGTTTGAAACTCATGTCAAGAATCATATTGACCACATTCACCCTCATGTTATCCTCCTAAATAATGAATCAGTATGGTTTTAAGGTTATTTTATCACTTTGATGGTGGTTTATAGTTTTGTTAAGATCCAGTTTAAATTCCGCAGCAGAGCATTAATTTAGCTTATTTATATTCAAAAAACCCAATATCACAAATCATAGTTTGCCTCAAGGAGCTTGAAAATCTATAGCTGTAACATACGATACCCCTCTCCTTTTTTTGGGACAACTCAAAGCATTTGATCTCAGATGACAACAGCAGGGTAACCTGTCTGTCTGTAGTGAACAGCTGCAATAGTGGAAAATCAATCTTATACTAGTAGCTGAAATAAAATATTAGCTGAAATAAAATATTAGCATTATAAAAAATAAACATAAATTTTCATGTTAGATGATGAGGCTTTTCTAGCCTTTAATGTATGTTACTGTTCTTCAACTTAGTTTTTCAAGTAGGTTTCCCTAAAAGACACCATCAGCTTGACTTCATGGCCGTGCATCACTGTCTGTGACTGAAAATGTTTCCTTCAGAAAAAAGAAAATTAAGGTTCATTTTATTATAGTATTGCCAAGCAAGAGGAGAAGAAGAATACCACTGAGGAGGTTGATTAATGCAGTGAGGGAGGACATACGGGTGATTGGTGTGAGGAAGGAAGATACAGGAGACAGAGGGTATTCGAATAAGATGATCCGGCGTGGCAACCCATGACGGGAAAATCACCTTTGCTTCCACAGCGTTGTTGTATGTTGGCAAAGTGAGCAACTCTATCCTCCAGTCGAAAAGGATGCACAGCCAAAGACACAAGGATACCAGGAATACACACCGACGAACAATCAGTCGACTATAACAGCTTCTTCAATTATCCTATATCCATGGCAACTAATGTTAATTACTGCGTGTGTGTGTGTGTGTGTGTGTGTGCGTGCGTGCGTGCGTGCGTGTGTGCGTGTGTGTCTGGGAAGCTTTACCTTCTTTATAATGTGATAATGTAACCAGATCCTTTCAGGGGGCCTCTGAGGGTGGGCAGGATGGTGTAGATGGATTGCTGTTTTCTCACACCTGATTGACACTGGCCCAAGTGCTTTTTTTTCTGTCTGATGTGTCAGTCACTGGCTAATAAGATCAGCCAGATCGATTAAAACCCTTTCACACATGCAGGTTTGCTTGTATTAAGTACAATAGATGAAAACACATTTTTTAGAGTCACTCTGCCACTCGCTCTTGCTCTCTCTCCCACTCTTGTCTCGGCCTCAGATCCAATGCTTGAAAATGTGTTTGTAATGGAGAAAGGCAGGAAATGGTTTTGCCTAATAATAGACAATTACAGTATGATGACATTCACCAACGCTAGAGTAAGAGATGTGGAATGAAATCGCCACTGCTGGCCAAATTTAGACTTGAAGATAGATGAGTAAGCACAAAGACACTTTCTGTTCACCTGCACACATCAGTCTGATGATTCCTCCTGACTCCTTTCATTAACATTTTGAATTGTATTTGTCTTTTTTTTGTGTATTTGATTTTTGTGTGACATTGGGTTAATCACACAGTATTTAAACACTGTAACATTTACTTTTCTCCCATACAGAAGTGACTTTCTTTTCTAATGGTAATTAGCCTGAGCAGCGAAATAATATGTCAAGGAAAATAAGAAAATTATGGAACTTTCTACTTTGAAAGCTACTTTTATTTTCAAATTTCACTGGCATGTACGTTTCCATCTGGAAAAAGTTTGTGTTTAGGGAGAAATCTACATGTCTAGAACATTGTTCACTTATTAATGGAATAGATGTGCTTCATACTAATGCATGCATTTTTGTTTTTTTTCCATAATTGAAAAAGATTTTATCCTGGTTTTTTTCTCATCTTAATCATTTATTTATTTTGACTTGGTCACTGTCTCAAATCAGTAACTCAAATCTTGATGTTAGTTTTAAGTTGTATCAAGGACAGTTTATCTTCCGCTGTTACGCCGAGGCAGTGTTTGAATATAAAATGTAATAGATTGAATATATTGATTTTAGTTCCTTGATCTCATCAAAGTAAGGTGTCATAAAGGTGTCCTCTTAGTCACGGTTTTGTTATTGTTTAGCATTGTTTCTGTGATCACAAGGGAAACAAATGAAGTAGAAAACTCTTCTACTAAAAGACGTTCCTGACACAACCTTAAGCTGAGCGATGTGCATCATTTGCCTTGACTTTGTTTTTGAGTAAGAGGTGTAGCTTCTTACCTTCAACGCAATCTGATATTGATTCATGAGAGAAAGGGGCGCAGTATGGGGAGTTGGAGGCAGACAAAAGCCTTCCTATTCAGGGAATGGTAGTGGGGATCAAGGCAGCATAAAAGCTATGTGTGGTATCCTGTTACACAATGCCAATTTACTGCTTCAACACTCACTATGTTCTATACAGCCCAATCTAACTAGTCCGTCTCCCTTTCCATCCTGCCTTCTACTCACACACACACACACACACACACACACACACACACACACACACACACACACACACACACACACACACACACACACACACACACGCACACACACACACCTGTATAGAACACTCAGGTGGAGCAGTGATACTATTGAACTTCATGAGCGAGTAACTGAAACTGGAATGTGTGGAGACATATGTGTAGCTTGCATTACACGTCAACTACACATGTGTCCTTTATCGTGCTCCATAACACACACACACACGCACACGCACACTCACACACACACACACAAAGACAACACGCACATAGATGCACACAACCCTGCCATCATGATAAGTGATTCACATCGGTGAAGCAGCGGCTTTGCTGAAAGCCTTAATAAGGTTAGAGACTAAGTGCTGTGTCTGTGCCTAGTTGCTGCTCTCCATGCGTAGGTGTGTGTTTGCATGAATGATATTAGGTGTGTTTGTGTATTTTTGTTGTGTTATAATTGCTGAACAGAGGGCTGAGATGACTCTGTCCTAGTTATTGAGGTTAAATTTTCCCTTCTTTCCTGTCTTTTCTCTTCTCCGTTCCCCTTCTTTTTCTCTCATCCTCCGGAGTCAATTCGCGAGTTTCCGCCAGAGGAACAAGTGATCACACTCCCACCTCCTCCTTCTCCTCCCACCACTCTTCTCTCCCTCCTCTTCCTGCTTTCCTCTCTCTTTCTCTCTCTCTCCCTCCCTCTCTCTCTCTCACTCTGCCTCTGCAAAGCATTCCACTCTGTCCCGATCACTTGTCCCTGACTCACTGCTCTCCCTTCCTCTGTCGTTCAGTGGTTGTATGAAAGGAGCGCCGTCTGGTCACAGGCGAGGCTTACGGAAGAAGTCAAAGCAGAGGTAAGCACTCATTCTCTCCTCTCCTGTCTTCCCGAGTCTAGTCTTTTCTTCGGGGAGTGGTAAACACACTCAGGGGCAGCTCTCACATTTAAAATATTGCACCTTAGACTGCTTGATATGATTGTCATCTGCTTCCCATCATTCCCCTTTCCTTCATTCAGTTATTCAGCCACTGTTTTGCTGCTTCCTTTCTGTTTTTCCCTGCTCTGTTTTCATTACACACTCCGTTTCACAGTGTTTGATACCATCTCTTATCTCTGCCACTCTTTCACTCCATCTACCTCTATTTCACTCATTTGCTCCATGCTTCTGTCTCTCCCTGTCTGTCTGTGAGTGAAGTGCGGCACACAGCGCTCTACATCTGTTGCGTATCATTTTGTGCTTCTTATCAGATTTCCCTGTAAAGCTGACGTTATTCATAATTGCTTTACCTATATTACCTATTGTCCTGTCTGTTTAAACACCATCCAGTCAGACCCGAGGAGAATATATGTCAGACTTACTACTAATGCATTAAAACATCAAGAAGACTTTGAATCTTGGAAAACTTACTGTGCTTTTGAAGTGGGGGTTTTTTTTTTCAACACTTCAAACTGAACTATGACTGTATTTATTCTGGGACATACTGAGGTGCAGAGGAGGAGATAGAGTTTGGCCTTGATAGGGATTGGGTGCTAAATGGAGATATATGGTGTAAGGAGCAGCTTCGCTCCAGGCTCTGTCACAGCAGCATAGTTTCGCTGTTAGTCTTTTGTCTCAGCAGTTTGGATGTGTTGGGTATAAATGGAACGTGTTGGATTTAATGTGTGTATGTCTGAGGAGGAAAAGGAATCACACTGATTTTATTTGTGGGTATACTAAACACTCTGTTAAGGTTTGTGTACTATTAGTTCTGACTCGCTGAGTGTGAGTGTGTGTTCATGTGCACCTTTTCACTTGGGAGATGGAGAGTGTAACATAAGTCTATTTACATGTACTTTGCACTATCGTATGTGACCACTCTCTCTTTCTCTCACACCATTCCTCTCTTCTTTCTCATGCCGTCATTGTTACACCCTTGTGATTACCCTTCTCCTGTCCTCTTTTTCTTGGTTTTCCCTCGTCATCCTACTCCCTCAAAACACGCACTTTGACGTCTGTCTCTACCTCTGCCCGATCTTCGTTTTCCCACCTTCATCCTCTCCTCATCATTTCTCTTGCAGGTTGTAAAATGGATTCTCCTCAGTCAGAGTCGTCAGGGGAAGGGCAGGAAAAGGAAGAGAATAGAGCCCAAGGTGAAATACAAAGAGGTAGGAGACACTTTGGAGCTCTATCTGCCTTTCGTCTACTCTACTTCTAAATTTTGGAAGTGTACACCCCTCTGTTGTGGAAACTGTTTGATCCTACCTGTCTGGATATTATGCATCATTTGTCTGTCACCAACAGTATCTCTTGTTCTGTTTATGTGTTGCGTCTGCAAGGACAAACTACCCTGTACTTGTGTAAGTCAGTGTTTGCGATGAGCTGTCCACTATGTATTTAACCTTTTAAGCACTTGTATACATCACATGCCCTCAACTGTTGCTCAGCCTGCGTGTGTGTGTGTGTATGTGTGTGTTTGTGTGTGTGGGATGGTGTCTGTGTTTGTGGAAGAGGAGGTGGGCACCATGGAGTCTAAACATTGTAGGTTTGAATCTGGCCCTGAACCTTTGCTGCATCCGTTTGTCTTGCAGTCGTTGATACCATCTCCTGTTGTCACCAAATGAAATGCCACGAGAGACATCCCAAAAACATAGTTTTGCCTTTGTGTGTAGTGATAATTAGCTCTCTCCAGGGATAGCTAATCCCCTCTACCCACTAATTTACACACACACACATGCACACACACCCACAACTGCACACATGCCTGTGTCATTAATGAATGCACACTGATCTATAAGCCACAGAGGGGCAGAAGTCATTAGTAAGACGAGAGCAGGTTTTATACATCACTCAATATGCTCAACTGTAGGAAACATTGACAAAGCCTCCAGTCATTTTGCATTATACGTTTTATGACGCAAATTAGTTTCGTAAGTGCCCCCGGGTGTCTTTGGATAAAATAATGGTGCCAAGAATATTGTATATATTCACTTACTTTTTATGGCTTTAAATTTCCTCTCAACACCTCGCACCATGGCTTTCAACAGATGTGCAGGTTTTATTCATGGGCGAAAGTATTTGCCTTTAAGTCGGAGTTGAAATCCAAAGAGTGTTTCATAAAACCTCATTTTAGAACGTGATTTTCTGGATTAGATTACCTCCACTTCTCGTGGTGTTATTCGGGGCACACAGAGAATGAAATGCCTGTAGAGTTTGCGGTCAGTACAACCCCCCCATTCAACCACCTGATATCTACCGTCTGGCATATTTACAGGGCACACACATACACACAAATGCACTTACTTTTACGGGGCAGCAAAAAGGGCCTCTTCCTGTTGGGGGGGGGGGGGTGCTGAAAGAATAGCCAATTACTGTCCACTTGGCCATACACAATAGTGAAAAAGAGGAGGGTGCCACGAGTGGACGGACGGATGGAGCGGGGGGAGAAGGGTGAATTAGGGGCGGGGTGTGGGAGGTTAGTGTTTGAAGTTACACCATAAAAGCCACCATGAAAGGAAACACAAAGTGACCCCTCCCCCCTTTTTCATACACCTCTCTGCCCTCTCTCCCCTCGTGGGCCCGCACTCTCCTCTCTCCTCCTCTATATCTCTCTTCTCTCCCTTTGTTTCGGTGCACAGAGCACCCCATGGATGGTCCAGGTGTATTTTAGATTATTCCTTCATGTACTTCAAACAGACCAATATCTACTGAACCCCTCCTCTTTTCATCTACCTCTCCTTTCTTTCTCCTCCGTGTGTCTACCAGCCTGTTGCCAGGCTGTAAATCACTCAGCAGAACCGATCGGCAAAAAACAGAGAGATGACAGGAGACAGGAAGGTAGACAGTTATGGGAAAGATAGAATATATCAGAGATGAATTTACCCATGCAGCTTAGAGACGCCAAATTTGAGAAAACACCACTACATGCCATCACTCTGCAAAGAGTATCCCCTATGGTTATCTTTGAGATCAATTCCTGTTCTAATGGGAACAGAATGATACAAAAGGGAAAGATGTGAGCGGAGGAAAACACGCTACATAAATTGGTAAAACAGGAGTTTTTGAAGCTGAGGATCAAAACGGCTGCTCAATCAGTGGTGGGTTCGAAATTGACTATCACAAATTCCAGTTAGGTAATGAATCTGTTCCCGGGATCTAAGGAAATGAACAGTGGATATTCAATAAGCGGTCAGGAGGAAAGAATGATGAGGGAGAGCATAGAGAAGCCTGGACTTTCAGCAGGCAGGAATTAGACTGAACCGGGGTCACATTTAACGCTAATGACCTCATGGATGATTAGGAAATAGAGACACGCTCACAAACGTATAGATGCTCTCGATTAGAGCCAGACCCCCCCCCCCACACACAGAGGGGCCTGAGATCTGGTCCATTTAATAGAGGCAAAGCTTTTTTACCAACTACCCCCATCTCTGTTATGTTATTGATTCTCATGCATGTTGGGTTATGCGTCTGACTTTTTCTGTGCTCACATATAACTTAAGTGTGTGTGTGCGTGATGAGCGTGCGTGTGTCCAGTGTGTGTGGAGAGGCCTGTAGAGGGATATTAGTCACGGCCACATAGTAATGGGCCTCATTTTGCTCTCATTTTCATCTGTGGTTTCTGTAATGAGAGGGTCTGTCTGCCCCTGCTGATCATGACAGGAAACCCTGTAGGCTAAAGGAGCTGGGAACGGCAGGAGAACTTGGCTGACTTTCCCAGGAACAACACGCTCCTTGAAAGAAACTGCAATTGTGATTGATCCTGGACTTAACTTGATTAACTGGTAAAATGCCTAACCCTTCACTGAAACCTCAAAATACAACTTTGCCATAGCTTGTAGTACTCTCAGGGTTCATAAAATGAGTTTAATGGCTAACAGTTGCTGAATGGTATTATTTTTATTTTCACATGCGAATGATACAATTGTTTTTATTTTACCTTGTGATTCAAAGTTGTTTTTGTTAACGCAGTAAATGACCTCCACATCGACTGTAAAATTACGTCTATTTACATCTGCAGCCGAATACAGTTCATGATCCAGTTTGACACATTCTAGCACCTCGAGTGCAGACGTGATAAAGTTTGATAGAGGTGTTTACATAGTCTTTCTCCTGCATAAACAAATCTTGGAAGTGGTGTAATCATGAATTCTTGTCATTCCTACGGAATTCTTTCTGCACAATTTGTTCTGAATATATGGTTGCATAAGTATTATGTAAAGCAAACTAATGTGGATTATTTTTGGTGGACATTGAGATCCTATTCATGAATGATCAAAAACACGATTTATAATGTTACTTATAATGGTAGTTTTTTTTGTAGTTTTGATTTTCTGAACCATACCTACATTTTGATGACATCTACTGGCTAAAAAGATGCCACATGATTCTAAACTTTAAATGTCTGCAGAAACTCTCCTGAAAGATTCAACTGGTGGAATAGTTTGTCTCAAAACAGTAACGTCTGTCACTGGAACTCGACCGATGCATCCAAACAGATGAAACGTGAATCCGACTCTGTCTCAAAGTCACTCTGGCCCAGTCAGTCTTAGTACTGAAATCCATTACAAGGGGGCATCTCAATTGCAATTGTGAATGCACACTGTACACATTGAGGACACATAAGATAAGATCACTCTGCCCACATTTGAAGGTTGTTGGAGCCACATTCTTCATGCAGTGTGTACACAAATGCATCCTAGGCCTCAATGATGGACCACCTACTGTACTAGACTGACGTCCTCTGTGAAGCCCCAATGACAGGCAAAATGGATTACATGTTGGCTGACTTCCATTTGGTTCACTGTAATGCAAATGACATGTTTGGGGTTCCTTACCTGCCAAGTTAAGCTGCAAGTGTTTACGAGCACATTCTTTTTCATCTGATTTATCTAGTAGCTGCACAATCCCTAGACCGTCTTAAAAAAATGCACAACTGGGGGGGCCTGTGGAAAATTCCACATAATTTGTGTCTTGTACTAAATTTATCATTAAACGCTGTGGAATAGGTTAGAATATTTTGTCACTGTCTACTACTGAAATCTGAAACAGTTTGACCTACACACATTTAGCAGCTGTTTCAACCAATTTCACCTTTTAAACTGTGTTAAGAGATGCTTTGAAGGAGACTGCCAATGGAAAACTGTAAACTATGTCGATGTTCTTGCAAATACAGTCAAGTTTTATCCATTACTCCTGTTAATGGAAATGGTTATTTCAATGTAAAGCTTGTGAGATCAGAACAGCTTGTCACTCAAAACACTTGTGGAGACTTATTATATTGTCAGGGATGATCTGCAAGATGTCAAGCTATCCACCAGTGATTGAATGCGCTGAGGTGGATGTAAATTCTGGGTCTGACCAAGCTATTTTTCACAAATGCTTTGCACCAACGTGTCAGTCAGGGCCTTCATACCAGAACTTGATTTGTGGATGAGGAAATGTCAGCAACAGGAAGTTGGGAGTGAAACTCTTTTTCTTTAACATTTTTTAATGTGTACAAGCATCTGTTGAAAGCAACTGGGTCAGCTGAGTTTATTCTTGGGATCTGAAGGCAACATCGCAGTAAGAAGTTGAAGGAGAGAAAATCTGTTGTATGACCAGGGCTGGTTGTTCCATCGAGAAAATGTAGAAATTTTACAAGAATAAGTGTTAATCATCTATCGAGGAGCGATAAGTCAGTTGAATATTCCATTCTGATTTCCATTTTTATTTTGCACTTGACCTGGATAACCAAGAATCTTGACATTGACCATAACTCCAGGTCCACTTTCTAGCCTTAGCTGGAGCTTCCAAATCCACCTCACTATTCACATAGCATGTGAATGTGAGTGGATCCACACTTCAGCTGCAGCCCAGCTATCTACTTGACAATAATGTAAACCTCATCATTTGTGCCAGGCCATGAGAGATGAAATCCTTGGAAATACCATGAAATGAACCTTAAATTTGTTCTAAATCAATTTATCACTTTAATGCTCATGTAAAAGTTGGACCAATCAAAAAGACACATCTACTGTAACTGTTGTTTCTTTTGGTCACGATTGAACTCATCCATCTTAAATGCACTGGGTAAACAGTCTGAAGCTGTAAAATGTTTCTGTAAAACTACTCAGTCTGAAATGTTCACTCCAGAGAAGTCTAGCTGACCACTAATAATTACCCAGATGTTGAGTGTAGCTCATTATATTTTCCTATGTCTTTGGGCATTTTAAGCCTTTTATTACAAACTAATAATAGAGATGAAAAGAAATGCCGTGACTGACCCTAAATAAAGGCACCTGTCCTATCAGGGAGCTTTTAACTGTACTGCCATCGAACTAATGTCCTCCAAGGTAAAATAACACAAAGGATTTTGTAGTATTGTAGTATAGTATGCAGAAGCAACACAAGTTCTATTTTAGGATGTAATGTAAAACTACAGAGAAATGACTTTGTTTGAGTGGTAACTGAAATCCTGTGTGCTGTGTTCTGGTGTGGTGTTGATGAGTTGACAGGAGGGATAGTAGTGGTAACTGAATCCCCAAAGGGATGGTCAAAAACCAAGGGGTGATCAAAGAGCCTCCTCAGTTGGGTGTGGTTTTGCAGGTGACATTTTAACTGTTTAAACCTACTCTTTATTTCTCCACTGTAGGCTCAGTGGTGTTGTAAATTGGTTTTCATAGTATAAGGAAGAACATAAAAAATATTGAATAACAAATTCCCCAATAGTCTTTGTTTTTCCTTTGAAATCCAATTATTTCTCGTCTCGTGTTTGTCTGACCAGTAACTATTAAATATAGCATACCCGCTTATTAATGGTGTTTTTATACAATCTGTGTTTTCGCTGTTGTCCTTGATGAGACACCACAGCTTCAAAGAACTCCCAGCCACATTTGGCAAATGATGAGGACACATCTGGTTATCCTTCTTTCTCTCATCTCCTATTCACCATCTCCTGTTTTATACCACGGTCCCTCCTTCTTTCTCCCTCTCTTGCAAATTTTCTTCCTCGCTCTGTGCCTCTCGTTCTGTTTCTCTCTCCCCCTGTGATTTATTACCAATGAATCAGGGATAAGGGAGTATGCCGGAAGAGAGATGGGAACATTCAGGGAAATGGCTGTTTCCGGCCAGACTCCATCACATCAGGATGGGAAATGGTCGGAAGTGTCTCTTCCTCTCTGTCTGTCTCTCTCCCTCTGTCTGTCTCTCTCTGTGTCTCTTTCTGTGTCTCTCTCTCTCTGTCTTCTTCATTATCAGACCACAACCCATTAATTGTCTTAAAATGAATCATAACTCAAGTTAGGACATGCAGAGCTCACACAAAACAGTCCATTCTGTTGTCCAAAGGTCCAGTCAGGATATCCACAACTTTTCAGTGCCCCTTTCAGGTGTTGGTGTTCTTTTACCTGGTCTTGGGTACTGGTTGGTAGCTTATCAGGAGAATAGCCCAGTGAGGACAGAAGAGAAGGGGAACAAGCGTAATGGTATAGTGATCCCATATGTGTCTAGAGTGTCTGGAAAAACTGAGGAGGATCTTCAACAACCACCCAAAAGACCCCACACCACACATTCAGAAGAGCAATCTGGTATATGCAGTCAAATGCAGCGAGGAATACTCAGATGTTTACATAGGGGAAACCAGACAACCACTACACAGGTACAAGGCTCAAGAAGAGCCAACTCATCAGGTCAGGACTCAGGACAACCAGCCACCTTTCAGAACTGAAGAAGTCTCTTGGATGAGAGGTGAAATGTTTTCCAGAAACTTTCCTAAAGTCCAGTGGATTGATTTAAACAGCTTTGGATAACAATGACCTGGATAACTGGGAACCAACACAGACAGTCCATTCTGTTGCTTTAATGGGATATTTAAATTGCACTATTGTTACCTTGGAAAAGTTATTGAATTAGTTTTAAATTTTGTCAGGAGTTTATGATATGCCACTGCTATGTGGGCCACTTTAGTCATTCTAAAATAGGCGTATACTGTCGTGGTTTCTGTCCACCCATCAAATGGAAGATTTTTTTGTCTGAAATGTGAATCTTTTAGATCAGTGACCTGTTTATCAGACCTGAGGATGTTTTAAGGCAGAATGAAAAGCCACATTCTCTTTGTGTTTCTGTCTGCTCTCCTTTGGTGTGATGACTTCAGAAGGGGTTGAGGGAGAGGTTGGTGTTAATTTTTCCAATAAGCTGCCGAGTGACACTGGTTAACATTAGAATTTAAAAAAGGAAAAAGTTGCTGTAAAATCAATGGATTGACTCAAAGGATCTGTTTCATATCACGTTCTACTGCGATGAACTGCCAATTTCTTTTGCTGTGCTGTCAAATTGTATTTAACCTCCTCTCAGTGAGTGTTATTTGGTCCATGTGTGAGGAAATAATGCAAATGATTTGCAAACTGAATTCGGCCATGTCTTTTCAATAAACTAATTTGAACTCAGTGTCCCATAAGGAATGGCTTTTACCTGACAATTAGCAAATTTAACAACTAAGAGAGAGGAAAAATTCTGAGAATAGAAAGGTAATTTTAAATGACTTTTGTGTTACCTGAGTAGTGTGTGGGTAGTTTTGCCATGTGTCTAAAATGACAGCATGAATAG
Source organism: Antennarius striatus (assembly GCF_040054535.1). Taxonomy (NCBI): domain Eukaryota; kingdom Metazoa; phylum Chordata; class Actinopteri; order Lophiiformes; family Antennariidae; genus Antennarius; species Antennarius striatus. The sequence goes on from NC_090778.1 coordinate 20,334,575, forward strand.
ATGATATGTAGATGTAACGATGTATTGATGGTGGACGTTTACCCTCCCTATCCTTCACAAATGTAATTGTGCTTGAGAATTTCTTTGATGAGTTGAAAAGTAGAGAATCCTTTGACGTTAGTGGATCAACAATGAGGACTCAAAATCACACAGATACTGTTGTGTAACCGCAGGAGAATGGATTACCGCATTCCTTTGTGTACACCACATGAATGGAGGCTCAAGTCTGAACTCCTGAGCTCGGATGGAGGGAACAATAGTGAAAGAGATAGAGTCAGAAGAGAATGGCAGAAAGGGTAGGTACGGGACATCTGAAGACGCAGCAGAGCTGGAGTGGAACAATATCTGTATAAATGTATCTTTCTTTGTCATTTTCTGCTGTACGTGTTGTGAAGAACGCTGACCAAGAAGAACAGATTCTGTGAGAATCTAGGGATCAGTCTTGCAAACAACTGCAGTTTGATTCACCCTTCTGTCACACCGACTTTGCGTCATTAAGCTGTTGATTCAGTATCAAATTACCCTTTTCGGTCCACTTGTTTGCCTCGTTGAATAAATGTTTGCATCTGAACCTTTTTTCTTTTTTGTGATCAAGCGAGCACAGTAAGCTATAAATCTCTGCATGGTTTCTAGTGAACATATACACAGCTGTGCCGTCTACCATGTATGACTCCAGGATTTAATCTAGGAAACTCATCCCATTGGATGACAAAAAATTGCTGTAAAAAATGACTGAAATTAATATTCACAGAGTTAAAACTTTAATTTTTGCAAACTCTCCAAAATAATAGAAAATCAACCTGTTTCATGCTCAGTTTCTTGAATTATTATAAATCTGGAGTGCTGATGGAGTTTTGGAAAAAATGGTCCCTATTTAGGTATAAAAAGACAGAGATGGAAGAAATTTGAAATCTATCATCAGTTCATATATTAGCAATAAGAAGCTTCACATGTCAAGATTGGAAGGGAGAAGATGGCTCCATTTGTGTCGTGTTAATGAGGGAGAGCGAGGCTGGAAGAAAGTGAGAGGGAATGAGGGCCAGTGTGTATTTGTCTCATTTATCACTCAGCAGCAGTTCTGTTTTCGGGGTCATTTGAAGCTCACAGCCGGTCTCATCTCGTCCGAGGACTCCCTGCTGTCTCCAAGTGTTAATGTGTACGTCCTGTGTGTGTATGTATATGTGTTTGTGAATGGGTGTGTACGATAAAAGAGAGGGGAATGCAAAAAAAGTAAAAAAAATCACCAGTCAGGGTTAACGATGCTGACAAACCATTTAATGGCAGGCATAGCTGCTCAGAAATACCACTTAGGGTTTCATGACTCTCTGAGGAACATACCCACTGCACGTTCACACTCACGCACCCACACACACACACACCCACACACACACACACACACACACACACACACACACACACAGACGCATGCATGCACAAGCATACACAAAAAATGAAGCAAGGGGTCGGGAGTTATCGGGCCAGAGTGAGGAGTATTTGCACAGAGCAAGTGTTGCTTCAACAGGCTTCTCGTCGAAGTTGGCAAAAAAGAAAGCACACCCTTACAGTGTGACTCCCACCCACACACCCACACACGCACACATACGCACACATACACACATGCTGCATGCATGCATCTTGAATCCCAGAAGCATTTGAGTGTCATTAAAGTGCAGCTGTGTTTGTCTTTCCAACACACATGGAAAACACATCAAGGAGAGAGAAAGAGAGAACACAGCCTGCTGAATAAGGCTGCCACAATATGTGCAAAACAAGCACAGCACTTTGTCACTCTCACAAATATACATTATTCATTTTGGAGCCAGTTCAAACACAAATTTAGACATTTGGTATAACACACTCCTAGAGAAACCTTCCATCATTTGGAGTTTAACTTAGTGAAGCTTTCCAGATATTGTAGAGTCACGGCTGTTGACTGCTCTTTAATGGTGGGGGAATGAATCGATGCATTTCACATAAAACCTGATTCTGGCATTGCCTTATGGCTTTCATAGCAACGGTATTTAATGTTGTGTTTGCGTGTCTGTGCACTGCTGTGAACATAGTGTATTGAGTTCTAAAACATCTGTCTTTCCCAGTAATGATCGGGGTAACGACAGCCTTCTCAGACAGCCCTGATACTATTAGCCTTGTCAAAGGCACACACATGCAGATATGCATAAATGCACATAGACGCACACAATTGCTTGTGTGCAATGTAATGACAGCTGTATCTTACTGAGCCCATAGACGCAGAGTATTCTACAAATCCCTGCACATGAAACCAATAAAAAAAATGTGTCCAAGATATCTGATTGTGTGTTTGTGGGAGAGTTCAGTGGCTTTCTGGCTCTTCCCTCATTTGTTGAGATGACGGTTGAGATTAAAGAAGCTGGGCTCAGCCTTGTAGATACAGCAAGGAATTCAGAATTGTCGCTTCTTTGCATCAAAATGAGGCAGTTGAGCACCGAGGCATCTGTTTGGGATAGCTTCTGAGTCCCTTCCTTTAGAGATTTTCTGGGTGCATCCAACTGGGAGGAGAACCCAAAACTTGCTGGATGGATTACATATCTTGTTCAGCTTCGGAAGACCTTGTAATCCCCCATGTGGAGCTGCAAAGTGTTCCTGAGGGAGAGGGACTTTTCAAATCCACGGCGTGGTCTGATGCCGCCATGATCTGACCCTGGTAAGAAAGAAAGAGATGGATGGATGGATGGATGGATGGATGGATGGATGGGTGGACGGATGGATAAATGGATGGATGGGATGACATACAAATTAAACAACATTTTTCTCTTTTGTAAGCTATGCTTTGATTTGAATTCTTTCCTACATTCCTCAGGACTAGATAGTAATTGATATATTAAGTGTTGTTTTATTACACTTTACTGATAATTGACTATTTGTTTCAACTTTAGAATAAAAAAACAGACCCCTTGAATTTGTTTTCATCCTGCTATACAGAATGATGTGTCATAAAATGAAAGTAAATTGACTTGTGGACAAATAATAATGAACATGCTGTAAGTAATTAATTAAGCTGTGTTTGCTGTCATTCACACTGTCAGGAGATTAAAATGTCATTTAGACTAATCTAGTTTTAATACAGTCACAAAGGCACATGAAAAAGATGTTCACTTGTTGCAGGAAGCTGTACAACAGGCGGCAGCCTTAACTCTATACTCCCCAGTCATGAATCGCTCAACTGGACGTGGTGTTAAAATAGGAAATACACAGATGGAGACTCTTCTTCAACTTTTAGTGCAAAGGAAACGTTAAGTTTTGAATGACTTTCCATCTGTTTTTGCCATTGGTGTCTTTTCGGGATGCTTTTTCTATCTCTATCTCTGTTTTCCATCTCTACTATCTACCTCCTTTCTCCTTCCTTCGTGTGTGTGTGTGTGTGTGTGTGTGTGTCTGTGTGTGGTAGTGTACGAGTCCACAGCTGTGTGTGCGTGTCTGTCTCTGCAGCAGATATCTGGGCTTAGTCCATCCCACATACCTCTGTCAGCTCAGACTGCTTAAACACAGCCAGCCCAGAGTTCACACAGGAGACACACAAACACACACATGAACACAGCTCACACACATGCAGAAGTACACAGTCGGAGTCTCCTACTACACATGACCTTTATTGTAGATGGTCTGTCTGTGTTAGCGGCGTTCAGCTCTCTCTTCCTCCCATCTTGTGTTCGTGTTTGACTCCGGTGTGTCAGAGGCGTCCCGTCTGTTGTCCTCCCATCTCTCTTTCTCTGTCCATCCCTCAGCAGTAAGAGATGCTATCGCTCCACGCTGGAGGTCATCGCCAGTGCATGCTTGTGTTTTACCCCCATTATTGTTGTCATACAGCTATGTCCAGCTGGAATGGGCGTTTAAAGATTGGTTCTCTCCTGTCCATCTGTATACCCATTGCATTTTGTTTCTAGATCATATCTTAGATTCTATTTAATACGTTTCCACAAATGTTCTACAATAAACAAACAAACAAAAAAACAAAACAAGTATTGATATCGTCTTTTCCTATTTTTATTTTTTTTTCTATTTCCATTTTAAGTTTTATATTTTCTCAACTTAATTAATTTCTCCATTGTCATCTTTCTTCAGTGAAACGTACCCTTAAACCTTGAGTATGCAATGCTTGTAAGAATTGAAAGCAGCACACAGTGCTGCTAATTTTATCCACAACCCCTTAAAGGAAACAAGTGTAACTGGTAACCACTGTTGCCCCCCCCCCCCGGGGTAATATTTAACCATGACCTGACTGTTCTCACCCTCTCAGGATCAGGCCAGAACAAATGACATGAGGAAATTAAACCTGGGTGCTTTGCTATTTTCAGCCTTAATCACATTTCATACTTCCGTGCCTTATGTGTTCAGGGAGTAGGCAGATAGCTCTGAGATAAGTGAATGTACTGTGTCGGCGGGGAGCATCAGGTTTAAATTAATTCCAATGTGGTGATGATTTTCTATTGGAGATGTCAGTATTTCCTTCAGAATGTTGTTGGAAGTAAGAAAATCCACAAAAGCAGGACACCACACAACACCAGTGGTTGGTGTGACAACAAAAAGAATGGATAAGTTTGTGTGTAATAGTGTTAAGATGTTCAGATTGAGGTCAATAATGTCCCAGGAATCTTTACAAACATATTTTTTAAAAAGGTCTGAATTCATCACTATCTAACTACAAAAATCATCCTGTCTGTCTCTTTTCTCCACCAAGTCTTTGTCAAAGCTGACCTCCAGCTGTTTGGATGTGTCACACTGCTACAAGTTGTTTTCCACCCACGCAAACAGCCACCCAACTGTTCCATTTGTGTTTCAAACGGCCTTTTTACACAACCTGTTCAAGGTGGGAATGTTGTGCCTCTGCTGCACCTCGCTTTTCGGGGTAGAAGTAACGAGGGTATGCTAGCTGGACACTGTTGTTCTGCCACTGAGACGGCAGCAGTGGATCTACATCTGTTTAAACAGCAAGGCTTTAGGATGGAATGGAGGAATCACAACAGGGAGACTAAAACGCAGCCAAAAGGAGCTGGCAGCTAACTCAAAAAAGTCAACTGAAAACATGCAAACAAGGGGGCCAGATGATGATTTTACAAAGCGCTGCTCCACCCATGTAAGGAAAAACACCAACGCCGATGTGTTCTAAGTCACAAGTCTTGATTTGCAGATAGCTGGCATCAAAATCCACACACTGCCGTTGGCTTGTTCATTGTAAATAGACAATGGCCGCATAGAGAAAGCTTGTCCTTGTGCTGCTTTTGTGTAATCTCCATTTTAAAAAAACAAAACAAAAAAAAAGGACATGGACGCTGTCTCATTCTGAAACTTGGGTTTTCTATGTCCTCCCATTGGTGACTGGGTTGTATTTCTGGTAGGGACTCCTTGTTTCATTATCAGGGCACCTATATGGAGGTGAGTTGGAGGGGGCTTTATTATATGTGGTGAAAAGGACAGGTGACAAAGATTCTGGAAACAGTCTTCTCACTAATTCTCCCAAAAAAACAGTAGCGCAAGAATTAAGTGTTGTCCTGTGCTTTCCAAAAGTTGTTTATGTCTCCATTGGGATCGAAACAATGCCTTGTGGGAGGAGAAAGAATGGTAAGAGGGAGGCAACGGAGGCTTCCACTGGAGACACTTAGATTTGTGGCTTGCGTCAAAGCATGGAGTGCCAGAGATTAATTAAACCTCTCCTGTTTTGGAGGTGTGTGCGAGCCTGAATGAGTCAGAGCAGTGATGAGTAGGAGAGAAAACATGTTAATTGCCTTCTAGATCACTGCCAAATTGCAAGAACGCAGAACTGAACAAGAAACGCCCAACTTTCTGCAGCTGCACAAAAGATGGTGTTGAAACAGGGGAAAAGAAGAAAGCCAACAAAACTGGTGTGCAAAAAAGATCTGTCCTATTCCTGCTGGAGGTGCATTCATTTGCCGGGTTAGTTTCCCTGTCTTCGATTGGCTGTCAGTGGAAATAGTCATTCCCCACCGCCGGCCCACTGTCTGTGCTTTTCCAGCTTAACCCCCGACTCACAACCCCACTGTGACTCGGCTGTTGTGATTGTCCTGAGACCGTGAACTTGAAGACCAGGGAAGGAATGCAGACGATAAAAAGCAACTGCTAAGTGCTACCCATCCTAACAACTAACCAATCAAACACACACGTGAAAACACACACGTCCACGCAAGCACTAAATGGGTGCAAAGGATTGGGATGACGTGAACGTAAAAAATCAAAATCTATCCAGCTCACAGCATAATCAAGGGACATAGATTTGTTTGTTTTCCAAATTGGCTTTCCTGATTGGCTGAGTATCGTGTTGCAGTGAATTTAGTTTCCCATTATGCTCTTGCTGGTGAGCGTCTCTGACAATGTGGCTGTTGTTAGCGCATGTTTTGCTGTCAGAAGACACACTGATATGAATCCAGAGTCACTGCAATCACAAGGTCAAAACTTCAAAAGCTCTGCCTTTTTAAAACTCTTGTTCTGCTGTGCCCCCCCCCCCCCCCCTTGAATTTGTTTTATATATTTTTTTGGTTTCTTGATTAGTTTCTCAACTGATTGCACCATCCAGACCCTCACTCAAACAACCCAACCACCCCCCCACTCTCTAGATATTGGGGTTCTTGATTACAGCAAGGAAAACAAAACCTGAATTTAATTCATGATTAGACTGCATAGGTGGTCTTTTTGCCAAAGGGCATCTCCAAGGTCATCTGTCTGTGACCAGTGCTATCTTTGAGATCACCGTGCTGCTGCTGCAGTAGGTGTGACATCATTGGAGCAGATGATAGCACGGAAGACGTCCCCATTTTACAAGTTGAAAGGCTAACATGTGACTCACAGATAACCTTTCAGCATGTCCTGTGTGCATCTTTGTGTGTGAGTGTACTCTATCCAATTACCCGAAAATTGGTTTACTACATGATGTCAGCTTCAGATGAGCTATAATGTCGACGGGCCTTTTTTATAATGTCTTTTTAGACCTTGTGAAGCCACAAGATTGCAGTATAATATCCCCAGAGTGAATGAATTTATTTTTCCTTAGCTCCTTATCATATTTATAGGTTCTACATTTATGAGGTCCTCTCATGACGGCAATGTTTAGAAAAGTCTCTCGTACAAGAAGGGCTCCCTGCTAGCATGTGACCATGTATGTGTACATTAAATGAATGTAAATGTTTATTCCCAAGTAGGTTAATAAAATTTGATATGTTACTTAGATCCAGACTATATTTTATCTGCCTTGACTTCTTTCATCGATTACAAGTCCTTGCTCTTTTATATCTGTGTTTGAGTTTAGATGGAGATGGAATTAAAAGACCACTATTTAGTATTAGATTAGATTAGATGTACTTTATGATTTATGATCCCAAACTGGGCGATTCACAAACTGGGAAATTACCAAACTACAGTTTCTGTAGGCCGTTTCGTTTTCATCTCTATTTGTTGTTTTTTTGTTTTTTTCCTGACCATCTGTTGCATTTCGCTTCACATTTTAATTCCGTGCAGCTGTATAAAGCAGTTACAGGGTAATTAAAAATGTAAGTATTTCTGACGCTATTTATGCTATCGTGGCTGCCGAGAGAATCCAAACAGCTGCTTGGAGCGCAGTTTCTCCTCAAGTCCTGAACCTCCCATTGCAGTTCGAGCAGATGAATGCTTGAGCCCTTAAATCAAGTGTAATAATTGGAGGAGCCAGACATGCAGCTCGGTCCAGTGAAAAGGAGTTGGTATGGAGACGGGGAGCAGACAGTCATGGAGACACAGGCAGAGAGAAAGGGAGGGATTTGTGGGGAAGAATGAGTGAAACCTTAGTACCTGAGGCGTGGGCCGAGGCCTTTAGCGGCTGGTGCCAGAATGCGTTTTTACGAGCCAGTGGTTGGACAAAAATAAAAGGCAACCTAGTGGCTGAATGGCATCACACAAACACACATGCACGAACACACAGCTTGGGTTTATAATGTCACAGTTATTCAACGTTTCCAACTGCCATAATGCAGTGTGACTGAACAAACAGCTCACTTTCCACAGCGCCACAGATGTGGGGAGTGACAGAAAGGAAGAGGGAAAGAAGGCATCAGCAGCACCATTGTGTTTCAATTGTGCCAAGCCCATAGAATGAATTAACTTTGGAATCTTAACTTTATTTACTTTTTTTTTTTGTCTTCTTTTCACATCTTTTTACTTCTCATTACCAGTGACTCTCAATGTGTTTGATTCCATACGCAACTCAAAGGGGTTTGAAGGTTCGAGCCACGATGCCTCGCCCAGAGCCTTGTGAGAAAAGCTCTAAAAAAAAGTAAATGGGCTGAGTGACGATTTGGGTTGAGTTTATCTGAATCCCCCCCGAGATCGGCCAGTAATGGTGTGTGACCTTTTACAGTAGAGACTAAAAGGAGTGTATGCAAAGGGTGTGCAGAATACCAGGGATGGATTTAGAAAGCTGGTACTTTCTATCATCCCAGCTTTAAAGATTCTTCAAAAACGGCACAGGCTTGGCTGTACTATGTTCTGTACGGAACACAATGTTACTCGGTGATGCAGTGATGTTGCCATGGAAATGCTGAACAAGTGATTTCCATGTTTTCTTTTTTCTTTTCTGTTTTCTTTTTTGAACAAATCCTTATATTATATATCATTTATACGGAGCACAAAGGGTCGCCAAGTCAACTCAGACTCCCGACTGTATCAGATGTTTGAAACATGCTTTATCACAGCTTGATCAGCTCTGCAGTGAAAATATATCACAATAAAGTCGCTGCTGATGGTGTGTGTGTGTGTGTGTGTGTGTGTGTGTGTGTGTGTGTGCGTGTGTGTGTGTGTGTGTGTGTTTTTACACATTTCGCACAAAAGAATAAAGTGGTTTGATTAATTTAATGTTGAACGCACACATTTAGCAGAGACAGTAGCATGCCTAATGTTGTTTGGTCCCATACACCCACATAAATGGACTGACACACGCACACACACACACACACACACACACACACACACACACACACACACACACGCACGCACACACACACACACACACACACACACTATTACTATTATTATAGGTGCTTCTTTCTGTCGGTGACACGCCAACACTCCTGGTGGGAACACACACATACCTCATACCTAATGCATCAACACACACACTATATGTGTGCTATATGTGCGTTTTAATATATTTATAGTTTGTGATGAATTTCATATCCTGCCGTTTGCTACAGCTGTTTGTCTCCCTGAGCTGCAGCAAACACTCTATATTTGTACCATACGTCCACAAACGTGTGTGTGTGTGTGTGTGTGTGTGTGTGTGAGTATTATTGTTCTCCAGAGGTCTCCAGGTCAGCATGTGGAGGGGACATTTCAGCGGCGAATTTCCCAGAGGTCCTTGCAAGGCTTAACTCGATATAGAGTGGGTGCAACCCACCCATGTCAGTAGTTTGTATGGAAGCAGTGTGTGTGTGTGTGTGTGTGTGTGTGTGTGTCGGTGTATGAGCCGGTGTGAGTGTGTGTGAGAGAAAGACAGAAAGAGAGAACGTGAATTCTGTGTTTTTCACCATGAGCATTCCTGACCTTTGACAGACAGCGTGGGGATGAAACTCCTCTTTCATGTGTCCGAAGTGTGTGTGTGTGTGTGTGTGTGTGTGTGTTTGTGTGTGTGTGTGTGTGTGTGTGTGTGCCCTAGGTTTATCTGTTCACATGAATGGTGGAGATAGAGAGGGATATATTTCCCCCTTCAGTGGTAAAGTGCTTTCAGCACTGTACTATTAAGGTCTATTGTTAGAGTTACTCATGACCTGGTCATGGCATGGAGCTATGTGAGTGTGTGTTTTTTCGCATGTGTGTGTGTATGTGTGTGTGGCTGTTTGGAAGTGTGTGTGTGCCATTCTCAGGACTTTACCCATTAATAAGGGAGTATTCAGCCATGGAGTTCTCCTTTTCCCCTATAATTGCTCTCTCACTTCCGTCATCACACACGTACATGTACACACACATGCACACACTCATCTGTGCTCAAGTTGGCCTGAAACACACTTTCATTCACCAATGAGAATTTAGATTTCCCTAAAGCGCTTGTGGAACACTACAGGAATATGACGTTGGACACAATTCAGGCAGTGGTCGGAGGACGGATCGCAGTTTTGATGATTGTCACGTTGGATGTTTACAGTGTGTACATCACATCTGGTGATGCACCAATAGCGCTTCAGATAGACAATATCTAAAGAATTGAAAAGTACTCTAATACACACCACAATTATACTGAGTGGTAGCGATTTCACAACAAGAGGCATTCTTGTGTCTGTCTGTATGTACGTTTGCAATGTGTGTCTGTTTGTATGTGTGTGTATGTGTGTGTGCATGTGCATGTGCGTGTGTGTGTCTGTCTCAGTTTAAAAATGTGTAAATGGAGTAGCAGTGTACCATCATTATCTTGGAATTTTGTTTTAGATACGCTGGTGCAGACATTAATCACTGCCATAGCAATATTCAAACAGGAACAAACAGTCAGTGTAAAGAGGTACGTGTGTGTGTGTGTGTGTGTGTGTGTGTGTGTGTGTGTGTGTGTGTGTGTGTGTGTGTGTGTGTAGTAGTGTTTTATTGCTGTAGTCTCTTTGCTTTTCGAAGGATGAGAGGGTGAGAACGATCATGGATGGGCCCCAGAGAGACCCCTAAGAGGTGGAGACACCACTTCAGAAAACACTCAAGCTTCATAAAATGGAGGGATGAGGGACGGAACGAGGGGAGAGTTGATAGAGGGTGACGGGAAAGACTGGATATCAGATTTTCCAAGGAGTTAGACGATCATCGTGTGTGTGTGTGTGTCTGTGCAGCAGCAGCGATGACGGTGTTTGAGTTGACCGTCTGCCAGCTGGAGTCACTGCTCCGGTGGCTACACGGTGAACTACTTCCTGATTTTAAGGCAGATATTTCCCAGCACCACTAAGAAAGCTGTTTACCTAAGACAAATTCAATTAAAAGATTCCTTATGAATTAATAAGCTGCACAAACGCATCTTTGTCGTCTCCGCCTGATGTGTGAACAGAAAGGTTTTGTCAGTCAACCTCCTTGTCTGTCGTTTCCTTTCTCCTCGCTCTTGCACTCTGCTTCACTTAGTCACACACAGACTTCATACTTATTTTCACTTGGGGCTCTGTGGGGACTTCAACCATTAATTGTGTCCCAGGCTGGGACCGGAGAGAGAGAGAGCGAGGCTGAGAGAAAAAGCCAACATCCACGAAAGAGGCAGGCAAGACTGGGCACGACTCTCTCCAGAGGAGGAAGTCACTCTCTCATTTCACTGCCCACATCCATCCTCAGAATGATTTTCTAAATTCACAGCTGAATTTTCCCCGTAGATGTTAGTCATTAGAATAAAATAGCTCGTTACGTTTAGTTTTAGCTCTTAATATTATCGGTTCATTTGTTAGAAAGGAACAACAGCCAAGTGTCCTGAAAACCTTCTTTTCTCATTATTAAGGCCTCATTGCTAAACCTGCGAGGGGCTGTCAAAAAAATGTCCTTTCTTTTGGTTGTGCATGTCCCTAAACAAAGCTTCTTTCTTCTTTTTTTCTCTTCAAAATGACACAGGATCAAAAAGAAAAACTTCATTGCTTTGTTTCCCATCCCCTTTTTCCTTGATACAAATATGAATATTTTTCTGTCATCTCTCTTCTTTTGTCTATTTTCTAATATTTCCCAATTGCACAAGATTCGCTCGGTTTACCATATTTATTTAATTGCCATCTCAGCTCAGTTTTATTATGCTGCTGTTCCCTCCGTTCTAAAGGCTGCATTAATTCCCTTGGCTGATATTGACGTACTTTTTCCATCAAGTCCTCCCCAGCACCGAGATGAAAATTAAACGTAAATAAATATTTGAAAACAGACGTGCAGCATTTAATATGCTCATAATTTTTGATAGTTTAGGGTTTCATAGCTGCTGATATCAGTAGGATGTAACTTTTTTTTCTTGTTTTTTATTCCTAATGTCGAATAATATGTCTCAGTAAATTTTACAAGAAAACTTGTGGAAGCCGACGCCGTTAATCTAGTAAATTGCTGTGTCTCCTCAGCTGACACCAGAGCAGCTAGTGATGCTTTTGGAGCTCCTGCTTGAGGAAGAGGAGCTCAGCGCTGCAACAATGCGCGCTCTGCAGAGAACTTACGACCTACAGAATCAAGACGCCGAGGTAAGACCACACACCCACTAACATGCTCAGACAGGTTAGGCGTATGCGTCATCTCCATAATCTCCCCCAGTCGTTAAAAAAAAAAATAAAAGGTTTCTTCTCTCTTTTCCATCCCAGGGCACCAGGCTTAGTAATGTGTAGTAAATTCTGCTGTAATAGCGGCTCTCTTCTTTACAGCCACCATTACTGACACAATCCCACAAGTATTAGCGTCACGTTTTAGTACTGCTCAAGTTTCTTAATGGTACTATTAATGTTTGTGAGTTCGTACATGAATGTGTGTGTGTGTGTGTGTGTGTTTGTGTGTGTGTGGATGAAGGGTTCTTCCCTGTGCATTGCCATCTCCCTCTTCAGCAACATGAATGTGAAAACATTCATCCTGAAAAGAAAAAATGATCCAAAACGGATTTTTTTTAAAAAGTTGGTATGAATTTTATGTTGTTTTATTTTTGTAGCTATCTATTTACTGTGATTACTTTGTTGTTTGGAGTCAAGTAACTCATTATTGCACTGAATCCGGACATCTACAGTTGCATCTAAAGCCTTTTTTGTTTTAGAATTTTCACAAGCAAGTCATTTCTTCTAAAAAAAAAAAAAAAGCCTCTAATCTTTCTAATACTTCTCTGACTTCACTCGCTAATTAACCTCGCCATCAGAAACTGAAGCCATTTGGAGTTTGGCCTCAGGTTTATGTTCGGGCCACTTTAGTGCGACTTCCTGGAAAGACAAAAGCAGATTCTCATCTCCAATTTCCAGGAATTTTCCAGTGTTTGATAAAAATACACAGGGCCAGGCATGGACAACACACTCTCAAACATGCACACACCTGTCTGAAGGCAATGGTCCTGTCCTAATGTTGGTAATTTCATTCAGGTTCACTTAGGTCTCTGCTTATAAATGTCATAATCTATTCTCCGCTCCTTCTTTCCTCCCTGTGCTTTCTCGTCTGATTGTGTTCATCGGTTCACTCAGCCGTTTGTGTCCACTATTAAATCTTCTTCAGGAGGATTGATGATTTGAAATTCTTGGACAAATACGAGACTGAGTGCCTTTCAACCTCTGTAGCTCCCCACTGTTTACCTCTATAGAATAGGGGCTTCTCAGAGTGGATGAGTATCGGATGATAGGAATGATTCTATGGTTTCTGTATTAGTAGTGCATTTTACCTATGATACAATGTGAAAAAACAATATAGGATGCATGTTGTTCACCCTCCATTTATTATTATCATCATATTTTACTGAATTACTGCCTTCACAAAATATTCTGCATACATTTTCTGTCTTATTCAAAAAAAAAAATTGCAGATAATTTCTTTTTTACCTTTTTAATGGGGACACACTCCTGTTTTCATCATTTTAAATATTCCAAGTATTTTTACACGAGCACAGCTCAGACTGCTGTCACATCATGTCTCACCAATCAGGCGTTAAACTGAACACGTGTAAGTCACATGATGAAGAAGTTTCTGGCTGAAAGGCTCACTGGAGACTCACACATAAGCTTAGGTGTGTGCGTATCTGCTCAAGTGTGTGATTTTTGTTGTTGTTGTTTGTGTTGCCCGTTTGTGGATCTGAAAGGAAATGTGTGTGTGAGCTGGAGCATGTGTCTGCATGTATGAGACAGACCCCAAGATTTTTCCCATGAGCCTCATGTGACCATGATGCCGTGTGTGCTCATGTATGTGCGGAAGCATGCGTGTGGTTCTGAGAGTGGATTTCTGCTTTGGTGAGAGCATGCTTGTGTGCATCGAAGGCCATCTGTCGGTCAGGCACACAGGACACATTGTGTGTTCCTGCTGAGGTTGGGTTTACTCCTCCAGTGACTGGAGACCTCAGTGGACCACATCAAATCCATCTCCACATGTGGAGCAGAAACTGGGAGACAACGGATACAGGAAACAAACAGAATGCGAACACGGGAAAAAGCCAGCCAAAGGTTGTGTGTGTAGACTCTCAGGACAATGAAACAATGACCTTATGATTGAGGAAGTTAATCGTTTAAGTAATGCATTGATTTTATTACAGGTATTATTCTATGAAAAATTGTATAACATTATATTTTCATGTCATTGTGACTTTTAGTTTATTACCTTCTGTTTTTTATTTGTATACATGGGCCTGAACAGCCATTAAGTTTTAGTTTGAATCTACATGAAGATTTTTTTTTCAAGTTCTTTTATCTTCTTTAAGCCTCTTTAATCATGACCTTTTCTTTTAATTCTCAGAATAATGCATGGATCAAAATGAAAGCAAAAAAAAAAGGCTTGCATATTCAGGGGTTCAGTATCTATGACTTAGATTTAAATGGTTGTCTGTTACCAATACAGTCAGAATAAATTATGGTTGCAGGGTTCTGAGTTTACTTTTGAATGTCTTGATAGAATTACCGGCCTTGGCAGAGGGATGCTCTTGAATGACTGCCATTTTGCTTGTTTTATATGAGAGTAGGAAAAAAAAAAAAAAGCATTTTGAATTACGCTCTAGCTTCCTGGGGATACTTTAAAGAGCATGAGTCAGAAAAACAGTTGGCAAAAAATTCATCAGTAATGGAAATAACCGGAAGCTTTGTCCTGGTTAAAATGTAAAAATATAAAATGAAAAGTGAGCACCGTCAGTTGTGGTGTTTGTACATGTGTCAGTCTTAGCAGCAGTGGCGGTGGTGGGTGAAGGAGGCGTGCGTGGGGTTGGGGGTAGCAATATACGAAGGAATGCCACCGTGTTATTGCCTCTGTCGTCAGAAAGAGGGACACTGCAAAAAAACAGATTTGAAAAAACAGGGGTAAAAAGAGTAACATCCGGCAGCTGCTCTGCCCCAGGGCTCTCCCCAGGAATTTACCCCAGCACAGGGAACAGCTGCCGAGGCTACGCAGGCCAGAAGGGCAGGACTGGCAGCGGAAGGTGCACATACTGTACACATTCACCAAGAAAGACACACACATCCTTGTTCTTGCACCACTTATATCCTTTATTGTCTGTCATGTCTGCTTTGGGGCTTGTTTTTTTTTGTTTTGTTTTTTTGGAGTAAACACATTTGGAGAATGAATGGAAAAAAAGGAAGATTGAAATGAAGATGACAAAGAACTGGAAAGCCCTTCTGAGATCATTTAAAGTCGTGTTTATTCGGCAGGACGCAGGATGTGAAGATGTAAATGCGGCTGCTGTAAATGGAGCATCGCTCCACCATCTCTGTTCTTACGCTACATAAACAAGCAGAGGTGCAACAAACAAAACATCATCACAAAGTTGGTGCTCACATTCACACTACGCTCAGGTCGAACCCTCTTTCTAGAAGTGCTGCACAAATTTAAAGATTTTGCGATGGAATCTAACACACACACACACAAAAAAATGCAAATTATTCTACTGTCCAAGGACTATTTTAATGCTCTGAGTCTGAAATAAAGAGATTGAAAAGAGGAAGTGTGAAGCTTTCAGTAAGTGACAGTACAGGTACTTAAAAATACTTTTAATCCCTTTTCCATCTCCGTTTTCCTCCCGTTCGTCTCCATGAGAAAGCGTCTCCATTTGTGACGCCGCGACCGTCCACATCCTCAGACACACACCCTCACCAGATGATGAACGATGATGGCTGAGGTGGGGACAGAGCCAGTCTCTGATCTCTCCCGTAACCTCGGCAACACAGCCCCGATTGATCCTCTGGCTGAAAGGCCATGCATTAGCCTTCACACTCATGCAGACGTACAGTAAATCACACTTGACCTGCAAACATGTACATGTACAAATTGATTAAATGAGGCTTTAAAGACTTAAACTTTCAATTCAGATGGTTACTTTCTAAATCAAAGTTCATCTCTAATAATCCTCCGATTGTATGGATGAATATATTCTTTGTCGACGAAGCCGCTCTGCATCTCAGCTCGGTTGATGATGAATCAGTTGTCTTCTGTTACTGGCAGTGAGTTAGAGCTGATCCCATTATTGTTAGTGCAGCAGACAGAAGCACTGAGGTGTAACGTCACTCGAGTGAGATTTTTGTCCTGAAAGATTTTAAATAACTGAAGCAAACATTTTTGTTTCCGATTTCTTAAATAGCTGCTTTTTCCCCTCTGTTTGCCTGCAGGTGCGTCATCGCTGGTGTGAGCTGGTGGTCAAACATTCATACGCTCAGGCGTACAGAGACGTGGAACAATTTCTGGTTCATGACCAAGTAAATACACACACACACACACACACACACACACATGGAACAAAAACAAAACTTCAGACACTTTAAGTGTGTATGACTGTGTGTGTGTGTGTGTGTGTGTGTGTGTGTGTGTGTGTGTGTGTGTGTGTGTGTGTGTGTGTGTGTGTGTGTGTGTGTGTGTGTGTGTGTGTGTGTGTGTGTGTGTGTGTGTGTGTGTGTGTTTTAGGCCATGGGTGTGTATCTGTACGGAGAGCTCATGGTTCAGGAGGACCCTGAGCAGCAGGCGCTGGCTCGTCGCTGCCTCTCATTGGTCCAGCAGGAAATGGATCAGTCTGCACGCAGAGTGGTGGAGGAGATGGTCCTGTGAGAGTGGAGGTGACGTCTCAGTCTTTGTTGTAGAGTCCAAAAAAAAAGATACTTTCATATCTTGTGGAAATCTGAGGAAGTTTTATTGTGTTTTTATTGACTCCTGATGATGAAAACTCTGCTCTTTAGCTTGTTTCTACTTTTGTTGGATACCTTCCAATTGGATGGTCAATTTATCAAGAACATAATTGAGGAGAATTTCTCAAGTAATTTTCTATGTAAGATATTATTCTTCATTTCTCCGGATAAGCGGAAGTGGATGGATGGATGGATGTTCCTGCAGATTTCCATCTCATATTTGACCTTTAATCTGAACTGGTGACCATTAAAAGAAAACTGTGTTGAATTGATCCTGATTCCACATGCAGTAGCGGGGAGCAGGAGTCACTTGGCTACCTATACCTCAAATTCCTCATTGTGTGTGTGTGTGTGTGTGTGTGTGTGTGTGTGTGTGTGTGTGTGTGTGTGTGAATGGGGCCTTTTCTGTGGTTTCGCAGCAGTGCCATCAGGATATGTTCATCAGAAAAAGAATTTGGGAATGTGTTCCTCAAACAAACCAGAGAGGAAGAGAGAAAAAGCAGAAAATGGGTCAGCAGTGGGTTTCTGAAGGGCTCAAGACATCCTGTGTTCAGTGTTGGGTTTTTTTCTTACCGTTGGCCCTGAAATTCCTCGTGTGTGCATTCGTCTGTACATGCATAACCGCAACTATCAAGACCTGAGCTTTTAAACGTTTCAGAGCAATGAGAGACTTATTGGACTAAGACTAAATGTTGGGAAGAGAGAAATTTACGGTTTAGACAGACAGACAGACAGAAAAGGGAAGCTGAAATAATGAAAGGGAGGACTGCGGTGAAGACAGATCGTTTTGAAGTCACTGATCTTTTCATAGCAGTCTGCTATTACTAAGGCTAACCTTTGAATAATGAGAACAGGCTATTAAACAGATCCTTGTTCGACATTTCAACTATAATAACCCAACTATTTTTCTTAGTCCTTGAACAATACAGCCGGGTAATATAGGTCAAAGTTATCAAAGTTAAAGCTATAACGGGAAATTATTCTGGTTTCAATCATCAATTACTTCACATAGACCACTAGGTCACAGTCAAGCCCTTTACATATAATATATATATATATACAGTATGTGTGTGTGTGTGTGTGTGTGTGTGTGTGTGTGTGTGTGAGAGAGAGAGAGAGAGAGAGAGAGAGAGAGAGAGAGAGAGAGAGACCTGATATAAAGAAGTATAAAAACTGAAGTTAGATATAAATAAATTTAAGATTTGTATTTACTTACAGGCTTAACACTAAAACCACATCATCAAAGTGAAAGTGGCTTTTTAAAAATTCCATTAACGAAGTCAAGAAATCTTTTCAAGTGTTAAACAGTTTTCTGATTAAATCTTCTCTAGAAAAAAAAAAGTAGCGTGACGTGCAAGCCTTACAATGTGACTTAAAAGGATTTATTGTGCACCCCCGCTCTTATTGATCATGGCACACACACACACACGCACACACACACACACACACACACACTCACTCACATGCTGCACTCTTAATTTTGGAGATAAGCATGACGTGAGTGGAACTATTTCCAAATTAGTAGGATTGATTATCAGTCAAACTAAAAAAAAAGTGTTTTAATTAGCTGATCAAATTAGCGACCTATGCTATCAGCTAAAACACCCTCAGATCAAGCGAGGCGTCTGTGACCTTCGCCAGCGTGGGCTTTGCTGCCAAATGCTCGTCCCAATCAACCCGAGTGACTTACAGCACTAAATCCGTTTTTAGGCCGTGACCAAGCCAATACAAGACAGGCTTTTATCTTCAGACACAAACACACACACCCACACACAGACGGAGACAGCTTTATGCATTTACACAGGATGTGAAAGGCTTTCTAGACAAGTGCTCAGCATCTGGCTCGATCCTGATAAATCTCCAGCGCACACACAAACATGCATACATATGTATGAAGCGCCTATCTGTCTGCACCTGCGTATCGTTTCTGTCGTCGTCTTTCGATTGAAATAGAATGGTTGATATGCTAACTCCTACTATGGCCGCTTCTATTGTATGTCGTCTGGTGCTGGTCAAATGAGCAGACGTCCACGTTGCTCTCTGATTAAAATGACGTATGACCCATCCTCTACACCGCTGTTTTTCGTATTACACTGCCATTTGTGTTGCATGTTGTCTTTTCTCAAACAGGACAGAGTTCCACGTATAACCTTTGTCTTAAAATGCAGTTGGTAAGACAGTGGGAGCTGGGAATAGAGGACTAAAACTGAAAACATGTCTGTCAAAGTACACTCCCCCTACTCTGTGTTTTTAAATCTAAAAAGCACAACCTTTAAAAAAGGAGGTCATTCCGTGTTCTTTCAAAAACTAAAAGAAAAAAGAATTTCCCTCTTCACTCAGTCCTTGGTTCTTTTCTTCCCGCGGTACAGGCCTCTGGAATCCCTCTTGATCCGCTTAATGAGGGGCATATCAGCGGGTTAGCAATGCGTGGCAAATGGGAGAGGAGGAGAGGAGTAACTAAGGAAGTGTGAGAGAGCGAGCGATGATCTACAGGTTTGCTGTTTCATAACGGCGCTTTGATGGCAGACGGGAGGGCGGAAGGAGACGGGAGAGAGAAAGTCAGAGACGTTACCTTTCATGGGTGTAGCAGTTTGGGAGAAGAAGATGTGCGCTCATGTCTGGGCCGTGAGGGTTCCTGGCGTGCTGATTTGTGACTTATGATAAAATCACATTGCCAGGGATTACCACACAGCCCTGACCCAGACGTCTGCAGCTGCACGCACACACACACACACACACACACACACACACACACACACACACACACACACACACACACACACACACACACACACACACACACACACACATATAAACACATGAAAACACCTCGCACAACGTAAAACTAAAGAAGTCGTGACTATCCGAGAGCGTGTTTGGTTATGTTGAAGGAATTGATGATTTGAGAAGGCAAAAACAAGGATGCAAAGGGAGTCAGAGGGTCTTGATGTCAGTGTGTTGTGTCGCCAGCGGAGCGTTCACGTCAGACAGGTTTTGTCTCCTCTCTCCAGCCAGGCACAGAGCTTAGCTGATTGGTGAACAGTGATTGATTCCCTTTGTTCACAGTGGCTAAGTTCTGCACCTGAAGAGAGCATGACCTAGACAAGCAGACAAAGAAGGACAATGAAAGAAAGAGAGAAATGTTCTTTAAAGTTTTTTTTTATCTGTTTGTGTGTAGACATAGAGAACTCCCAGCTCTTTGTCTCCCACCTTTTTTCTTCTCCCTCTTAACTCAGTCCTCTCCTCTTCCTCCCTTTACCTTTATCCCACAATTTCCCTTCAATTCAGTCCGACTTGAGTTTTAACACATCTCATCAGCTCCAACCTCTTTTGCATGTCTGCAAAAGTTTCCGCTGAGACCCATCACTCTGAAGAATTAAACACACAAACCTCCTCACAAATGAAAACCCGCCACGCAACATTGCTAATGAGTGCCGAGCAACAATCTTCTGCCTTGTCATTCTCTCTTTCTCCATCTTCCTTCCATGCTCTGTCTCCTTTTAGTTAGTTACTATAAAGGATATTCCCGCAGATGACGCCAGTCACACGCTCTGTAGTTCTAGCTAAGGTGAGAGCCAAATACCTCAGCAGAGAAGCTGTACTTCCAGTGCTAATGAGGCCTGGGGAGACCCAAACACTGGAAGCTGCTGACAGATCGCTCATCAGCCCGGCAGCGGCGGCCACAATCACTCAACATCGCCGCTGTCCTTCAAATTCCTCCGCGATTGGATGCCGTTAAAACCACAACGTTTAGATGTCACTTCTAATTTAGACTTCCTGTGAAAATTTAGGTGCAGGTTAAGATCCTGTCTCTTCTGTCCATAACATTGTTGTCAGAGCATAACTGAAAAACTTTCTTCAGTTTTCTTTTTGCTTTTTCTCAGATATGCTACGAGAACTGAATTTAAGAGGGGAACCTGATCTAAAATACATGATGGTGTGGGATCCTCAGTGTTTTATGCTTGCAGAGTGTAGATAAAGCTGCTGAAAGGACGTCAGTCTGGCAGCAAATCAGCGCTCAAAATGAACCTTTGAGGACTTAAAGGTGCATCAGGATTAAAACTTTAAATCACTTAGCAGTGAAAAGTGCTGCGTATTGATTCAGATCTAATCTTAGCCGAGAGAAGCTGCGATAAAACGATCCATAGAAGAGAGTCTAACAGAACACAAGTCGACGCTGTGGGGAGAAACAACACCGAGGAGTCCAAAAATGGAACTCTTTCCACAATGTTGTTCATGTAACTCGTTTTATCGGACCGGTTTTGTGCGTCTGCTGTGGATTTATAAGTGTCTCTTGTTTTGTCTCACATGGGATGAACAAAAACTAAACACAGATAACCAGAAAAGCAGCATTTTTCAATGTGTTACAACACACAAACACACACACCCAAGAATTGCAGCTTTCTTCCCAAAATAGTCGAGAAAAGTTGGAAACACGAGAATGTTTCTGCCAGATCAGTCATCCGTTAATCTAATTTCACAAGAGAAAATCATCAATCTTCATTTTTCATCATCCTAACAAACAAACAAACAAACAAACAAAAAAAGCAATGCCTCACTCATCAGTTAACACTGCAGCTGTCAATCACTGCTGCGTAAAGATTAACCCCAGTAAAAACTTTAAATATGCTGATCTACGACAATTTACTGTTGATGGTATTAAAACATGGGCATACGCTGTGAAAGCTGCTCATTGTACTGCGAAGCGAAACTATTTTTGGATCGATTGCTTCAACATCAAAATAGCAACAGATGGATGAAAGTGTATTTTAGAAATGGCCTTTCCTTCTTTTCTTTTTTTCCCAAAAGAAAAAAGAAAAATCCGGATGAGGAGCCGAGGAGCATTCTAAATTCCCGACGACAAAATGGCGACTTAACAAGGACAGACATGTGAATTAGAAATGAGGGCTATGTTCAGCCTGCCATTTTTAGACCTATATTTAGGGCCTGTTAAAAGAATAATGACCATCACAGACCTGTAACAGAGAGGAATTGCCATCAGTGTGAATATCTAAAAGGTGATTTATTATACTCTAATGGGAGGGAAATGGTGCTCAGCATATCAGGGACAAAGCAACATTGAGTCAAGACCTTAAAAATAAACCTTGCTGGCACACGTCACCTCCTCCTCACACAACTAAACTTGATGTATTGACTCATTTTAGGGAGTCAGTGCATTTCAAGATGTACAGTATTTTGGCACCTTTCACAGTCTTTAGTGATCCAGAACGAGTCCAGGTTCCACACAGGTGTTGGAATGTGATTCTGACAGATTTATTATCAGATTTTTATGATGGGATTCCAAAAAAATAGTTTCATCACCTTCTTCTGCCTGTGATGTGCCGATCAAGCCGGATCACTACACCGGCAGATCAACCACTGCTTTCACCAGCTAGTGAAATGTCAACGGTTTACCGAAGCCACAGTAGTGAAATTTCCTGTGGAACATAGTTTGTGACGCCGTTTGGAATGAAATACGCATTTGTAGCCAGCGTTTCAGGAGCCGAGGAGCCTTGGGCCTGGCTTCCTGTGCCTACTGAGCTGATTATCAGTCCTATAGAACCACTGGCTCAGTTCAGCAGGAACAGGAGTCCAGGCCACTCACCAGCGAACCACAACACACCAGCACTCGCTTCAGCAGGCGTATTGGTTCAGCCATTGAACAGCCTGGATTTTATTTTTTCAAGATTTCCTATAAAATCATGAGATTATATTAATATCAGTTGCCAACTATTTTAACCATGATTGCTTGTTGCTTTGAGAAAACACTGCTGTTGTCTGTTTGGTATTAAAGTCAAATTTAAAGGATGAAAATTTTAAAGATGGCACATGTTAACACATTTTAAACTATAAATATATATATAAGAAGATATTTGTGCTGTGAGGTGTGTGTGTGTGTGTGTGTGTTTGAAACATCCTGTCCTCTCCACAGATCTTAAGAATAGATTGTAAGAATTCCTTACGTATTCCTGTTGATCTATTGTTCTCTAATCTTTAAACTCTTGGTATCCACTTCCACAACCCAGTGTCGACCAGGTTGTGCTCTGAGAATTAGATGATGTCTCTGGGCTGAACGCACACAGCAGTCTTTGTTTTCCTTCACATCAGAAAGAAACCAACAACTCAAGGGATTGTCAACACACAGTCAAAGGTTCCCTAACGCTCCAGTCTTCACTTCTTTCTCTTCCAGGTTGCAGACTGGACTACAGACAGGAGTTTGGCACTCATCAGTGTGAAGACCAGAGGACAGAGCTCTTTGTAGCCAAGGACAAGTCTGGGAGCAGCACTTAACACTCAAGTCAAAAGACGTAGGCAACATGAACCAATAACAATACCAAATCTTCCTGCTGATAGTTATTGATTGAATTATTGTTCTTGTAAGAGAGAAAAATAACGACGATTTCACCCGTTTTGAAAGTCTGAGCTGCTGTGGTAAATTTTCTCTTTCTGTTTTTGTAACTGTGATTTGACTTTTAAGTAAAAAAACAACTTTGATATGTTCGCATTAAAATAAAAAGGCTTTCTTAAAGTAAACATGACTTTTTACTGCCACTTGATATTGAACTTGAGTGTCAACATCTCAGCCCAAAACAAATGCAGGTCTCATTTACCCAATGAAGCCAGAGAGGAAACACACTGTGCCTCACAACATACTCTAGTGATGCTTCTCTGCTCTTCAATTATTGTTTAAAATATTGACTTTTACATTTACAACCTAGGTTGCCCTTCTGTACACATCCATAAAATGACTGTGTAACTAACCGACAGACAGACAGACCGATATAGATACACACACATTAAAAAAGAGTGATATCAAAGTATATCTTTTTGGTTTACAAATCCAGAAAACAAATATTGTAAAATAGAAAGAAATGAAATAGTGAATTTATTAGTATACCATTTAAAAATGAAACATATTCAACCAAAAATGTTCGTTAATCATTGAACTGAGATCTGACTTCACTGTAAATTCAAGTAGCATGCAGCAGCTTTGCCTGTTTTATCTTACAGGTTCTTATTAATTGCCAAATATCATTAGAAACACAAATACAGTTCATTATTGTTTGTGTAAAATATTTGAATCCACTCTTTGTGTTCAAGAATATTACTGTAATACTCCTGCTAAAAGGATAAATGGACGTCTTATCTGACTGACCACTCAAAGCACTTTAGCAGCCAGCATCTCTGCGTCCACATGCCGAGGCGCCACCTGCTCATCAGGAGTGATGGCCATCCACACAATCCCTCCCACGGATGTCCACTGAGCCAAAGCTTCCAGTAAGTGGATGACTGCTCCACCTCCTCAGCCACAGCGGCCCACACTGAACTACTACATCAAATAATCATAATAATTATAACCATTTACTGATGGAGGTAATAAAGATGACATATGCTTTAATAAGAATAGAGGTTTGCCTGTTCTGAACATCTTGACACTTGGACACAGAAATAAAGGGTGGCTTATGTGTGATCAATGCAGCTCCAGACATCCATGTCAAAACGATGAACAGGCTTTAGTTGATTTCACATTTTAGTTTCAGTAATTTTTTTTCCCACATTCCCACACTGCTCTGCTGTTCACTGTATACTTCTGTAAATATTTGAATTCTCTTCAAGTGCAGGGACGCATTAAAAATGTAAGACTTTGTTCAAATTTTATTGTGAATTTCACTGAAAGTCTTAGATTCGTATCATTCCTTAAATACTGCTCTCTGCGTCCTTCTACGCTTTGCACGAAAATTCATAAATGACTCAACTCTCCGGCTTATTTTGCACAGACAAAACACATTTAAATGTGAGTACATCATGCACGTAATTCCAAAAATCACTGATGACCTGCTCAGCAAATACCTTCTTTTTAAAACATCACGATAATACCAATGCATGTACATTTCTTTATATTTCTATCAACCCCAGCAGGAGCCGACCCATTATCATCAGGTATGTTAGCACTAGCTGCATTAGCAGACTTCACTGATTGGTTTAAATATCAAAACATGTGGACTACACACCAAAATGACCCCTCGATGAATAATAACACAACAATGTGCACAGAAAGAAACAACATTTAATTGTTAACATCTTATATAATCTGTACTGAATGTTTTTTACATTAGCATTTGTCGAGAAATCTTAATTCTTTAAGGATAACTGGTTTTCCTGTCCAAACCAGTCGGCATGTGAAGAGTGAAGCGTTTATAGCGTTAGACAATTATATGAGTGGGAGAACTTAGGCGTGTTGTACGAGCTGCTGCTCCGGGGCAGCGTGATCTGTGGCTGTTCAAGTGTCCTTGTGGGCATTGTGGTTTTGTTATGTGTGTGTGTAGATAATTGTACCCTCTTGGCATAATCTGTCCTCACTGTGCTGTTTTGACACACTCCTGTCATTGTAACGCATATCTACACAACAGCCTCGCTATTTGTCATTCTGCAAGGGTGCCCTGAAAAAACCCTGAGCCAAGGATGAACTCACTGCTGTGTGGTTCTGTGCATTAATGTGTGTGTGTGTGGGGGGGGGGGGTATGTGGGTGTGTGAGTATGTTTTGAAGTGCCTTGATCCTGAGAAGAACTCTGTTAGCATCACTTCCTTTATTTGAGGTGAGCTCCAGTGAACTGAGAACACATCCTGCTTCATCAACAAGACCAGACTGGTTCACCACCTGAACACACACACACGCACACACACAAACACACACACACACACACACGCACACACACACGCAATGGAATGAGAGATTTTGATTACAAATAATCCTGAACAGAATTTAATATTAAGTTCAGAATTTAACAAACAATTAGCTAAAAACAACCAGAAGTCTGGTTTTGTTTTCTTTTTTAGAGGGAAAAAAATACACATTTTGGATTTTTTTTTCCAAGCCTTTAAAATCCAAAACACATTTTGCTTCATGAAATATTAATATACGAAATTTGTAATTCATAATAAAATCATCCACATCCACTTGTTCGATTCGGACAGAGATTCAACAACAATCACAAGATGTTGAGCTTCGTCTCTGACATCTTTGATCATCATCTAATCCTTAATGTTCATTTTTTATTAAGTCACGGGTAACAGTATGGCTGAACTGTTATTTCATTCCCAGCAGACTAGATCTTGTCTGTCCTGAGTCAGATGGTCCAGAAAAGCTTGTGGACCTTGTTTTTTAACGGTTGGTGCTGGTTCAGCATCATTTAAAATAAATCACGCTTTAATGTTTTAACTGGATGCACACACATTTTGAGGCCGAACAAATTTCTTTTCTCACCATCTGTAAAATCCCCATCGATGCACTCAGTGAGTTTTTGACAAAAACAGCAAAGTTGACGACAAGGTTGAGGATCAATAACGGAAACAGGGACTGTTGCTGTGGGTGTGGTGAGAGAAGAGCGACCAATGACTGTAGGTTATCAACGGGAGGAGAATGAACAGCGACCAGGAAAAGGGAGCGTAGGTGGTCCCACGCTTCTCTGACACGCACCTGGAAACAGAAGCAACGTGGAAAAACGTCTGTTAGCTGACAGATGTGTATTTAGAACCCACAATGGAATCCAAAACCGTTGCTTTAAGCCTCTTTCCTGCAAATAAAAATCAATAGATTAGTAACTCTCAAACGATTAGCAAAGACAACCCCGTGTGACTTGAGGTCACAGTCGTAATGGGAGAGATGGCAGAGACGACAGCGAGTCTCCCCGGGTTATGAGAGGAGGAGACGGAGAGATGAAACTCGGGCCAGCTGGCCAGACACTCACAGAGAAATCAATACTACATCACCCTTTTCACCCGACTCTCCTCCCTCATCTGTATCTCTCTCCTCACCGCTGTCTCATTCTCTCTTTCTCAGATAGGCTTCATCAATAATTCATTCTTTAATGTGTTATTCTTCTTTCTCTCTATGTGTGCTACTTACCAAGAGAAAATAACAGACTGTCCACATTATTTTATGTTGAGTTATGATCCTGCTACCTGACACTTTGTCCAGACTAGTTCCATATTGAGCAGCCAACAAATCTTGAAACTTCAATCGGTTTTTCTTTGCCATCGTTGTTAGTATTGCATTTGCTAGCTAGTTCTAAACACAAAGTGTAGTTGATGGGTGTGATTTAATTCATATAGTTTTGTGTTTTTAGTCCTTTCAGTCATTGTGATATTTTTAAATTGGAGGGCAGACTGAAAAACTGCATGAAGAAAATCTAAACAAATGTCATATTTTTCTCTTTTTGGAGGATCCTACCAGCTGTTGTGCTCTTTGGTGCCCTCTGTTGGTGGGGTAGTGGTAGAAAGTCAGCAGCCACAGGAGAGGCACACAGTCCTCTGGTCCTGATGTCACCAGTAACTGGACGGCTGCTTGCACCCAGTGGGCACACTGAACCAACAGGAACCAAGCCTCAAACACTGCACAGTGCCCCCTACAGGACAGGAGAACAAACAGCATGTTACTGCAGCTACGTGCGGGGAGCAGCTAAAAGGCCGACACACACACTTGCCCAGTGAACACTGCCAGCATATGCTCTAATGCAGATAACATACAGTCTGTATGTTATCTGTCAGTCCTCAAAGGGACGACATGAAGCTAATCAGATCGTTTCCATGGCCACAGAAGTAAACAAACAGCATCTGGAGCGGAATGTGTATCCCTGAACCTACAGCAAAGGATGAAGAAATAGATGAGGAGAGAACCATAGTGACAGATGTTCATAAATATGCCGATGCATAAAGAGTCAGCCGTGTTCAGTTATAAGTGGTCAGGCATGGTTGTTCTGAACACAAGTTAACCCGAATGAAAGGGGTCAGCGTTCCCTTGTCGCTTCACGCTGAGGCGCCTGCAGGCTGCAACCCTTCCACCAACACTTTATGCTCGGGTTTGGCTACGAATTTAAGGTGTAACACTACAGAGCGCAGAGACGCGTGAAATTGGTTTTGTGTAGCTCAAAGGATCGGCATCATTTCTGCGTTTACATATTTGTATTGACCATTTCTCTGCCTCACTTGGTTCCTCTGGGCGTCGCAAGATCAGGAGTTTTTCCACGGTCTTGCGGTGGACAAATGACACTTCAGCACGCCAGAGGACACAAATAAATGCACAGATTTTGCATGGATTAAAAAAAAACAGCATATAATAAAAAGATTTATCAACTATCTTGAACATTCCAATTTTTTACTGATTTATTCAGGATTTTCAGAAGCCTCTTCACCAGTGGATGAACTTTCATGTAACTCAAATTTCATACTCATGCATCACATTGTAACAGGTAATCACAAAGATTGCAAGTGACCAATTTCAGTCCACAGATCAATGTTATTAACTGTGGCTGAAAATGTAAGAGAAAATAAAAACAGGTATGAGGATCTTGTGAAAGGCATATTTTGCCAAAATAATAATCTGTTTGTCACTTTTAGTTGGCCCCCGACTCCGGGCTCTATTAGGATAATAAGAGTGTTATAAACTCAGGTTTAGGAGCTCTGACTTAAACAGCCTGATATTTAAGTCATTATTCAATTCTGGGCGTGTGAAAACATACAACTCTCCTTGTCCAAATCCTGGCCCAAATAGCTGTTGTAAAATAAAACTGGAAATAATCAACCCAATAATTTACACCTAAGTTGTTATCCAGACCATAAAAAAATTGACTATAAAGCAGAGGATTGTCCTCTTATGTCCATGAAAGGAATCTATTTTGTTTCACTAGGATTTTAATAAAATGGCATCTAATCCTACAAACTGTAACCTAAATGCAGACAGATTTTGTACCATCACACGACACCTCTTAATAATGCAAGCCCATTTATATTTATAATCCTTCACTCCAGTCAGTCAGCGCTGCAAGAGGCGGAAGGTAATCCTGCAGATATGGGTGAGAAACGGGAGAGACAGATGGTGGGACAGCAAGACGGAGACGAGAGGAGAGTTTTCAAGCAAAATCCTCAATTTCCTTGTCAGTAGTCTTTGAATCTCATTATCCTGTGCTGAAATTAAAAGCTAATAAATTAAATTAAGTGGAAATTGGTTTGCAAGCATCTTTACTGTATTTGAATTCTGACTGTGGTTAAATATCTATTCTGTTACCATCCTTTTCAGACGGCAGTGCCTTCTCCAACTCGGTGGTTCAAGCTTTCAAAATGTGAAGATTGTGTGTGTGTGTGTGTGTGTGTGTGTGTGTGTGTGTGTGTGTGTGTGTGTGTGTGTGTGTGTGTGCGTGTGTGTGAGTGTGCAGGACGGCTGAAGATTTCATTGTAGGGAGAGCAGCATCGCTGGAACTACAACTTAATGCTGGACTAGTGGTATAGATGTTTCTCTCAGATTTCTCTGATCCTGTCATTAGAGCCTTCCTCCTCGTCTTCGTCCTGTCCCCTTGGCTCCCATACAAACTGCAGTGCCCCTCTGCTGGCCCCTGGCAGCTGCATCTCCGCTCAAAACGACACAGCACACTACTTTCCTGCTGCTGCTCGCCATAATATTTTGGGAGTTTTATGTGGAGCTCCAGAGTGTAGTGGTGTTGGGGATAAAGGGCTCTGTTAAAAACTGCAGCTGGAGGGTGTCAAGTCAGCAACACCCATCTCTGGGACATCCGACATTTTATCTACATCCCCTATTCTCTTTTTGTATCAATCCTTCCAACCAAGGCTATTCCTTCTCTGCACCATGTCACACTAATATGACATCTCTTCCTCGGTCTTCTTCCTCCCTGTTTCTCCAGTTATTCCCCTGCATTCCTTTTCTCGCTCTTACTGGGTTTTCCACTTGTTTTCTACACAGCTCTCACTTTCCCAAGCTAATAGCTTCTAATGAGTGCTTGGAGGAGCCATGCAGTGCACCAGGACCTCTGTGCTGAGTGTGCTGTAAGGGGGAAAATATCTGGCAAACCACCACTTCAACAGCAGCTAATGGAAATAAGAACAACACACGGCCATTCAATACGGTGCTGGAAGCAAACGCACATTAACACCTTCTCACTGCATGCCTTTCTCACTCTAACCTGGTGCTGCCGCTGCAGCTTCTGTCTCGTTCCTCCTCTTCCTCTGTCAGTCTCTGTAATGAGCCGCTGAGCCAGTTCAGATGAGGTCTCCAAGCCTCCTCAGGCATGTCTGCGAAAGCAGATTCAGGTAGGCAGAGATGAGAATTGACCAGTAACACATACACTAAATGTTCTTTTTTATAATTATTATTCACAACAGCCAAAACCAGCTACCTGGTCAATGTTAAAGTACAGTAATAGTTCAGCATCAAGACAATTGAGACTTAAGAGTTACATCATTAAGCATCTAACAAATATTCACATAGTAGCCAAACTATGTTCAAAGTTTGTTCAAATTTTTTTACCGTCTATTAATAAAATGTAACTTTTGGTGCTCCGTTGCAGCTGATTTGAAATTCATCTTAATATATGTATTATAAAGTCATGTTTTTGTGAGATATGAGAAAGTTGTACGGTAGAGATCAATGAAACAAATGTTGAAGCTGCTTTTGACAACTGGTCAACAGGTGTGGATCAAATGGGGTAAAAAAACATTTATTGGAGAGGAGTTCCTATGCCGGTTGCCATAGAAGTCAAAATGAGGCAATTCAAGTATCATAACTGGTCATTTTTGGCCAACAATGACAAGGGCTCATACAGGTTGAATGAAAGGCATAAAATTCAATACAAAATTCTCAAAATATATTTTGTTTTCAGTCGTGTCGTGTGAAAAAAGACATAAATACAAAACTATATTTGGATCGAACAGAATTTTGACCAGAACCAGAGAAAAGGGTTGAAAAGTTGCTGAATGAGTCGTTAAAGTCCTGGTAGGTGGATTCTGTTGGTTTTCGACAGAACCAAATGATTGTTTTGTCCTGTTTTGTCTTTATGCTTAGCTGAGGTTAACTAGCTTCATTTTTCCTGCTCTGACAGGACAGTAGCACCAACATTCCCCTCTACCTCTCAACAATAATCCTTCTGTTATATGGTGGATACCTCAGGAAGAAAACTGAATTTCATGCTATTCAGAGCAAGGATATCCACAATTTTTCATATTTTCCAAGTTGAACTACATCAACCGTTGCACTTTCAATCCCTTATTCCTGTTTTCAAGATACTTCTTCAGCAGTCAGAGTGGAGAATTTTTTTTTTATCTTAGTTGAAAGAATTACAGTAAAACCTTGTCCAACCAGCACTTTCAGGCTTGATATCTTGATCCAGCTCTTCCTCTTAGCTACAGTCTAACAATGCAAGGCTTTGCCTTAATTTATTACTTACTCAGAGGAAGCACAAATCATGATAAAACCCCCAACCACTACTTTTCACAGTAACATTTCCCTTCAGTCCCAGGTGAAAAATTGTCCTTTACTACATGCACATAGCAATAATTAACTCAAAGTTCTGGCTGGGCTCAACTGTGTCCCTAAATGGCCACATTCGTGTAAATCATTCCTTCCTACAGGCACAAACTGATAAGTGCCGCTCCGCTGAGCCCCTACACTCAAGACCTGTTCATTTCTTCAATAGCAAGTACTTCCATTATGCTCCAGTAATACATAGCTACCGCCACTAAAGACAGCTGCAGGATTCTCAATTGGAGGTGTTTGTTTGTATGTTTTCAAGGAGAACAACAATGTTTTTGAACAGATTGCAATGCACTTTTGTGGAAAAGTGGGCGATTCTATTGTTCTGTCAGTGTGCGGGCTACAGTCGATCAAAGGCAGAATGTGGGGGTAGTAGTTAATAAATATTATACTGATTGACATAATAATCAGAAGAAAATATGTTAATGTTTAGCTCAAACAAATCAGGAAGCTTGAGAATTTTGAGAAAACATAAGGTTATCTTCCGTTCAACATTATGTTAGCTTTCTATTTGACATTATACATCACCGATGTTAACCAACTAGAAATGATTACAAAGAACAAGAGGCTGTTCACTCTGCAGCAGGAAAACTGTGTTGAGTCACAGTTCAAGGATACCGGAATAGACATTTTTACTCACAATGCAGGGTTTTGTGTTTTATTATCAGAGTGAAAGACAGACACACACACACACACACATCCAGTGACCTGACGACAGTGTCAAGAGAGGCACCAGCAGACTCGGAGGTGACTGTGGGAACAAGGCCTTCATCGATACGCTCATCTGAAACAAAACAAATCAAACGTTTTCCTGAGCTTCATAAATGTAAATCATGTTTACCTTGATCTCATAAATCTCTCCGCTCTGAAAGCCGGAAAAATGACATTTTGAATGGGAGTCTGTGTAATGGTGATACAGTGGGTGCTAATGTGTAATGTAGCATGTAATAGGTAGCGTTTAGTGCAGTGTGACAACATCCATTAAGGCTGGCTCCTCAGTAAACACACTGCAGCACTGCCATCTCCTGGTGAGTGCAGGTTAAAATGGTTTGTATTCATCTGTACAGTAATACCATACATCCACATCGATAACGGCTGACAGGATGAGCTGAGAGATTCAGAGGAAGCTATTCTTACAGCTCACAGTGGTTTCATCTGGTAGACTGACGATTAAAAGCTATTTACATCCACTGATTGACGCTGACGTATGAAATGTGTCATGGCTGGACACACATAATGATGTGGAAATTTCATTCACGTTAAGTGAATTTAACCATCTTTAAATTCCAAGTAAAAATGGTGAGAAGCTGAACATCTTTTGTAAAGTGCAGGATTTGTTGTTGTGATTTTTTGAACTCACCAGACTTTTAAATTTGGGATTTCATAATCTTACAAAGGTGGAATGTGGTGACAAGAAAACACGTTTTCATCTTATTTTAAAGCAAAACAGAGATGCGAGGATCAAGAAAAATACAATTGCACTCGTCATAGCCAAGAGTTCCTGCTATTCTTTATTTTAAATTTTAAATTATTCTTTATTTAGAATAATAAACCTAATATCTTTGGCTTTAGGAATGTGGACCAGAACAAACAAGGAATGTGAACAGAACAACTTGGATTATGGGGAATCGTTAAGTCATTACTCTCATTTTCATGATCCAAAAGGTTAAAATATTCAATTTGGAGAGTTTAATTGATAACAATAAAAAGCATTAGTTGCGGTCATAAAACATTTTGGATCTGGGTGTGACATCCAGTCTTACCTGATGCTGCTGCGCCGCCAGCTCTCTGAGGAAACACATGGTAAACGTTTGGATGAGATACCTAACAGACATGCACCCTTCAGTTCGCTTCAGGATCGACCTGTCAGACGCACACACACGCACGCACGCACGCACGCACGCACGCACACACACACACACACACACACACACACACACACACACACTCACATTTCAGTGTGCTACAACACAGCAGAAAAAAATCAGATATCATCAAGCCAAGACATCACATTGAACACACAATCTCTCACCTGAAGATGTCATTTACAACCAGGAATATGGAGCAATGCTGAGCACAGGCTTTAGGCTGAAACACACAAAGACACAGTTCACACAACCAGTAAAATCTGGCAGCAGCAGAACTAAATCCTCCCAAACATTCCACTAACCACTGGGTGTCACACTTGCATAACCTATAAACCGCCTGAGATCAAGCCTTTTCCCAACGCATCTGGGAACGCATCCCACTCTTTATTGATGATATTTAGCACCACACACACACCTATTGTCTAATGTCTGTCCAATGCACACATCATGTGTGTTAGGATCAACACATTCTAAAACACTCAAGTGTAAATCCATAATATCTGTACCATCCACAGCCTATCTACATGTTCTCTCTCACACACACCTCTTTATTCAATACGCTTCTCCTAAAGGAGGGAGCATCCAGTCCGACACTGGAATTAGATATTAGACTAAACTGATGGGAGATCAGCCACAAACAGGCTTTTGATTATGAGACTAAATCAAAGATATAATACAATGACTATAATAAAAGAAAGTCAAATAAGTCGAAATACTAACAAAACTAAAGAAGCCCGAGGGTAAACAGATCAATTATAGAGATCAGAAAGAACAAAAGGGCCCCAGCCAGTGTTTATAAGGTATCATTAGAACGTAAATGAAATGTTTTCAGTGAATCTTTGTCTGTTCCTATTCTGTCTTCTCAGACCAGAAAATAGGAATAATAATAATAGAAATCAGGATTTATTTGTTACTGTTTGCGTGGGGATCATGAATAGGTTGGCATGTTGTTTATGTGCCAGTTGGGTATATGAGAGCCTCGCGCACATGTGTGTGAACTGTCATAGTTCCCCAAAGCGAAAACAGATGGGGGCTTTTAAGCATCATCCTCCATACCTTACCACTAACACTTCAAGGAGGGTCAATTACAGCACACAACAAACATCCTGTTTTTGGCAGTAAGGTGCAGGACGTGAGTGTTTATTATTATTGAGCCCTTGTCTCTCACTGGATCACATGGCGGATGAGCCAAAACCAGGAATGAAGGACTAATTTTATGTTTCCCATTTTTGATTGCAGTTTATACAAGCGAGAGAAAGGGAGAAGGCAACAAAAACGAGCCACACGCCTCTCCAGCACACATGTGCATGTCACAGACATGTGCGAAACCCACATCTTTACATGCAAAACAACCTGAAGGCAAAGTGAATCCTAAACATGTGCACCACCCCCACCCCACCCCACCAAAATATCATGAACGAAGCACGGTGGGTGGAGACATGTGTGTCTTCAATGCACATATGTGCGTGTGAACCGGCAAAGTGATAAAAGCGGAGGTCAATCGGAGATGGATGAGAGGGTAAACAAACACAGTCACAACAGGTAAACACACGTACGCATATGCACACACACACACACACACACACACAAACACTCACTCGCACGCATGCACACATGCATGCACGCACGCACGCACACACGCACGCACACACGCACGCACACACGCACGCACACACACACACAGTGGGTTAGATGAAGTGTTTACAGAATTCCTATTTTGTACAACTCAATGTGATGGAACAGAAGGGTACACATTTACATCTTCTACATGCAGTGTTAGTAATTCATCTGAATGCGTTCCAATCCAGCTTAATTTTTTGGGAATAGTTCCTCGGCTCATCCGTTATGTACACAACTGAAATGGACCATCACTCTGGGAAAACAGGAGTGACACAACTGACAAACTTTGCCGGAGTAGTTGTGACATGAAGCAGGTAAATTCTCACCGCTCTCACATGTATGGCGACCACAGGCGCTGCAATCAGTAATTGTGGGTTGTTGTTTTTTTTTAACTTAGCGGTCATGACTCTTAACACAAGATATTGCATCACTGTGCACACACGTTTGGTGCAAAAAAATTGAGGCAAACAAGTCTGCATAGTCCCAGCCGAACAACCCAAAAATCACTTGAGATCGTCTCCAATAATTCGTCATAGCGATGCATAAATCAAAATCTTTTCTGACTTTGATCTTCGGTTATATGAAGTGAGAAGTGGCCGAGGACTCGCGAGACGGAGATTCCAACGCGTACCTCACACAGTAACGGCTGTGTAGCGCGAGCCAAATGATGTGAGACGCAGTTCGGAGCTGGCCAAATGATGTGAGATGCATGCAGAGCGAAGCCAAACGGTGTGAGTTATCCAGGAAAAAACAGTCAATAAAGAGCCACTAAAAAAGGCGATGGAATGCCTCTCAGAAGTATGCATGAGAAATATTATAACTCCATACCTAATAATGAATGAGTCTTACTGACTGCTGATGACAAGGATGAATGAGTCAGACTACTATAATAAGTCCATTTAACTGTGGTGTCACAAAAGCATCGACGCTTTTATTCTTCAAGGCTGGAAAATATTCCAGTAGCAGGAAACATTAGACTACAATGATGTCACACGTTTCTCTCTAACATAACTGTTAAATAAATGTATTTCATGTGTTATTTCCTGCCTACTAGCTGTCACACTGCACTGCAGAGACCCCCAAAAAACAAAATTAAAGATGGTGAGCATGACAGCAGGATCACATGTGGGTGTAAAATATTTTCCATAAACTTTAAATATTCACTCATCACCTCTCCAAACACAGCACAGCATACCTTTTCCTCTTGGCTGAATGTAATGGGCTACTTCCTTTCTATAATGATGTTACAACAGTTGTTTGTGAGGCTAAATTACGTAAAATGTATGAGATTCAAACCATGTGTTTCCCTGAACACTTGCTCTACATCACTTTTGAAAAAAAAAAAAACCTAGTTCAGAGCAACATCAGACATCTGATCTGCAGCTATTCTAATAAGTAATTGTTTCAATCTTGATGGTTCAGGTTTTGGATGACTCAATCGTGAGCTCAGAGGAGTTTTGATGTGCATTATTTGTTGACATTTCATAAACAACAGGATTACATGAGAAAATCAGCTATTAATGTTTTGCACAGTGAAGCACGGTGAAGCTTTGACTGTTGAATATGATCATATAGTACTTTCCACACTATAAGGCGCACTGGACTATAAGGCGCACCCTCAATAATTTGTTTGTTCTATAATTTATTTCATATATAAGGCGCACCAGATTATAAGGCACACACAATAAAAAAATAAATAAAATTTATTTGATAAACTGCAGCGGCTGTAGTTCCGCAATCCGTCCACTAGATAGAGCCGTGCTGCTCAGACAGTAATGACTGCATTCATGACTTCCTGACTACCTTTGAATGGCCCCTATTGTTATGTCAATAAGCTATTCTGAGCCTCATCAAGGAAACCTGATCACTTGATCACTTTGCCATCTTAGAAAGAAGTCAACACGCATATTAAAAAACCTGACATTAAAAACTGGTTAAATTCACTACGAGTGCAGTCAGTGTGAACAGAGCGGATTATTTCCTGATCTGAAGTTCGAAGCAGATATTTAAGCTCCGACATTCGTCTTCGTTTATTAATTAAATATTGTTTCGATCGATCGGTAGTCCAGTCGGGGGTGAGGTGCAGCTATTTGCTGCTGTGTGTCCTAAACAATTTTTTAACTAGTTTCTTTCATTCACCTTTATGCCAGTTTCTCCGTGTGTTTCCACAGACTAATAGAATGGACCGTCACTAGATTCCAGATGACAGCACAATGGCATTTTTAGGACCAATTAAGTTTAAAGTGGGTTATTTCCGGCACCAAATAGTTAGGAAATACTGAGATCAGTCAGTCAAACTTTATTAATAGAATTGTTGAAAGTTCGTTATGTTTTGCTACGTAATCACCGGTGCTCCTACAGTCTGCTCTACCGTCTCAGAGCAGCTCAGTCAGAGCCGGGACTTCGGTGACGCCCCTTGACTACCGTTGTTAGGGGGCGTAGGCCCGAGTGCCTTGTGAGGGGGCTCCTCTGGTGGCGGAGTGCGGCATGACTGGCGGCCAGACTGCCGGCTTTTTTTCAGCGATCATGTTTTTAACCAATATTAATATGAATATTAATCCATATATAAGACGCACCGGATTATAAGGCGCACTATGGGTTTATGAGAAAATTTTAGGCTTTTAGGTGCGCCTTACAGTGCGGAAAATACGGTACATAAGTTTAGGGCAAATGTGATCTCATCCATCACAGATTTGACTTCATAACTCAGTATTACTCACCAGCAGTGACTGTGCCGTTTGATGCATTACCTCCTGTGGCTTTAATCTCATGTTGGTGAGAACACACTCCAGAAGACTGAGCACTGCCTCTTCCAAGCTGGGCAGGTTATGATACCAAAGAGAGACGACTGACTTCTCCTCCAATGAGACGTGATGACTGAAAAAAACAGTAATAATTAAAAATGGTTTCATTTTTTTACAAAAATTACATTAGAAAGGAGTTTTGGAAATATATTGTAAAGCGTGGCCCTAAACTTAACCATGAGTAAGCCGAGCTCAGCACGTCCAGGAATTCTTCACTAAGTGCTGCCCTGACACAAGATACTGGCTTCTGCAGCAGAGCATCGATCAGAGGAGCGGCCTCGGGACAAGTAACCAGTGGGACACAGGCCTCAGATGTCGCCAGCATGTCGTCACATGAACATCTACAAAGAGACACGTGGACAAAATCTGTATTAACATCAAACTTCTCAGCAATGACCTGTAAATGTGTGCCCTTAAATTTGTGCCAGCAAATTGTACTATCTGTATTTGTTTTTTCATTTAAAAGGAAGAGGTTTATGAGGCTAGTTTCTACAATAACTGGAACAAAAAGCGAGCTAATCAGCAGTTATTTTGTAGGCTGATCAATTGTGTATTTTTTAAACTGCAATAGTAAAATTCTCCACGTATTTGCTTGTTTTTCCCTTTGTATAGCAATAAAAATTGATTCATTGTCAAACTTTTTATGACAGCAAACACACCCAAGAGTCATGAAAACAGTCAACAACATAAATGCTAAACATTAGGTTTCATATTTTAGTCCTAACCTTTGACTGATGTCACCAAAAGAACTGCAGCTCCTCTTGATGTTCTGCTGCAGCAGCGCCACCTTCTGAAATGAAAGAAGAGCACAAGTTGCACAAAAAAATAAGTCCAAAAAATTATATATATATATTATAAATCAAAGCAGAATTAGGTAGGGGCCTCTACCTTTCTCAGAACTTTAAGACGGTACTCTTCAGGTGGTACACAAGCATGCTTCAGTAATGCCTCTGCTGCAGCATCCTCCCCTTCCACAGCAAGCTGACGCAACATTTTCTGAAGGCAGGGCACATAATGTATAACAGATCATTGGCAATTAATTAGTTACTGGAATACAGGATGACTGATCTCTTGAACCACATGAATGGGGGAAAGGCATACCAGGAAAAGAAAATATATGGACAGCATATGAGCAACGGAAGAACTTCACATTCCTCGTTTCAGAGCGCCTCGTTGTTTTACAAGCATCCTATAGAAGAGGTCCTCTTCATACTCTTCATATAAAATAAGATACTCATCTGATTCTCAGCCATGAAGGAACGGAGAGGGAACGGGACTGACATTGGAGTTGGAACATAAACTCTTGGATGCTAACTTTTTCTTAGTAGTTACAACAAGTTTCTGAGGAATGACTTTAAAAGCACAAAAAAAGTGACTGATTTTACTGACTAATTTTACATCCAATGTCAACATTCTTGCAAAAAAATGCCACACAGAATTCAGTGGTCAAATAATTAATAGATTGGATGTGGGACTACTTCTCTTATATGACCACAATAAGCTATTTCGCTGCTGGAAAAAG
Source organism: Antennarius striatus (assembly GCF_040054535.1). NCBI lineage: Eukaryota > Metazoa > Chordata > Actinopteri > Lophiiformes > Antennariidae > Antennarius > Antennarius striatus. Next base: position 20,373,485 of record NC_090778.1, read on the forward strand.
TGACCCTACAGAAATAGTCGAGGTCTCACATCTTTAAGACACATCTGTTTTTTACAACTCCAATGAATCAAAAACAAAGAACCATCCACACCACTAAGAGTAGATTATAACAGTAAAAATCCTTTTCAACTGTAGAGAAAAGGATCAACACAAGATGAGGAGAGCAAAATTGAGAGAGGCACATTATCTAAAAAAAAAAAAGGGGAAAGGAGAAAAACCAAGGTCCCAAGCAGAGGAGCGCTCCAGCGTTGTTGGTGGAGCTGTGTGGTTTCATCGGCCAGGCCCTACAGCACGCCAAAATGCTTACCCTCCACATAGTCAGTCACACAAAACAACCCCAATCGCTACCATCTGAGCATCCTCAACGTCTGCGCATTGAGTACATACAAAACCAAAAACACTTCTCACAAGGAACTATGATAGTCACATTTAGACTGGGAGAAAAAGGGTGAGGTCGCCAGAGGAAGGAGATGAAAGGCTAGTGGCTTGATGGATAGCAAATACTTTAGGTCAAAATTCATCTTTCTTTCACAGAAAAACAGCGACCAAGGTCATTTAGGGAGACTTGATATGGTGCTGCCATAGAAATTATCCCTCTGTAAATCTAGAACTAAAAGAGAGGATGTATAAAAATGCACATGGCAGAGGCTTGGGTTAGTTTTGATGCGTGCCTGTTAACAATTACTAAACCATGACCGAATTCTACCAAAACCAGAAGAACAAAATGAGGGGAGATGAAAAGAGAGAAGAATAAAAAAAAGTCAGGATGATCAAAATAATGAAGCTATAAACAGTTGCACCAAAACCTATTGGACTGACATCAAGGGCATTAAACAGTGAAATCTTTGTCCCCTCAAATCTCAAAATCTAATCTATAATCCGTTAACCATATTAAAAAGATTTGTGCTATTCTCACAATCATATTTTAAGATGTTGAATTTACATGATGTGTTTTCTAACAATGTCTGATAATTTAATAAACTTTCATGGTGTGTATGTGTGTGTGCGTGCATGCATGTGTGTGTGTGGAGGGCAGGGATTTCATTTGCGGCCAGATTTAAACTGTGCTTTAAAATTAAAGCAAACAAAAAAATCTGTCCTCCGGCAGCAGCTTAGTTACAGCAGGTCACTCATCGTAAAAAAAACTGCTATTAGCTTTTTTAATTACCATCTGTTTGTATGCTAAACAAATTAATGACATAAAAACATTAACAACCTTCAAATTTTAGGAAAAAAAATAGTAATTTTGAAGTCATTGTTTCTGTAATTTGAATTTACAGAGAGAGGGAGTAGCCACCCAAGACTAAATCAATGATGAAACACATTTCCTGTAAAACCACAAAAAATATTTCTTTATATAGTAATGTGCGTATGTGGGTAAAACACAATGATTTTTTTATATTGTAAAACTATTGCTTCTTGCACAAATAAAGACTTCACTTCTGTCAGATTTACTGTGTGATGCCACCAAAGATGAATAAGACATGAAAGGGGAATGTTGGCTTCTGGAGCCGCCAGTGTGAGCAAATGGGCCAAAGTATATTTCCAAACTATAAAGCTGCCAGTCGTTCTGAAGTCTACCTGTGGTTCACCCCGTGTGAGTAAAGAACACATGCAAGTCAGAGATAGGGTGATCAAACTGTCTTTACAGCTCTCTAATATTATTTTCTCGTGCTTTACTGGCCTGTTGTCTCCTCAAAGATCATGCAATGTTATTGCAGCACTGTGTGGTCCCCCTGCTCACACAGACTGTAGAGAAATCAGACCGATAGCTAATGACTGGCTCACACAGTCTGCAGCTAAGTGGCGTTCATCAAACCCAGTGGGAACGCTCACAAGTTCAGAGAGGAGGGAAGATAGGAAAGGAATGGGCAAGACATGAGGGAAGAAAGGCACAATCCTGAATCTAGAAGGACATCCTTCTTTGTTTAGTATTTGTCATCCAGTCAGTCCACTAGGTTTTCACTTGGGAAATGGAGGGTGGCTTTTAAAAGATCCTGGAAAAACTAGAATTCTGTTACCAAATCACACATAGAGTTGGTTCTGTCTTTTAATTTTAGGTAGCTGCTATTTAAGTGTGATTTCATGTCAACCGGTAAGAGTATAATATTTATTTTCGTCACATATTCCAAAAGCTGTCAGGCTTTATGTTTCTTCTCTCTTGCCAAGACAGCATTTTGGCCTTGAAGAGCATGTCGCAGAATGAATAAGTGCATTTTTACTGTCCAGCTGAGAGGATTTGGTTTTCAGAGTAAACCTTTTTATCTTTTGATGTTCCCAAAATTCATGCATATTGTAACCACTGTGTTTCACATTGCTGAAGGTACCATACAGGCGTATGTCGTAGAAGCCGGTGTTAGCAACCTCTTAAAGTGGCCTGGCAGCTGTAGTATATAACATTGTGTCGTAACTGTTTCAAAATCCCTTTCATGAAAAATATCAAAAATAATATATTTTCTCCCATCATGTCAAAAAGGCTCCAGACAGAAGCCTCTCGCGGTTTGGATTTGGCCCAGGGGATGCTAATTGATGGTCCCCTGGTCTATTACGCAGGCAGCAAGAAAATCTTCTTGGGGTGCGACATCAGACACTGCTAACCAAAAACAGGTCGCATTCTGCATTCCAAGACATCCACTCTAACACAGCACAGACACAACAAGAGAAAACGAGACAGATAATCGTCTTGCCTCAAACCTCATATCTATCCTGTTCCCCAGGATGGGATGAGCTGAGGCTTTTTTTAATTTATTTTTTTGCGCTCCCACTAGTCCTGTCATTTGTAGGGAGTGGAAGCTTCAGTGCAGAGAAAGAGAATGAGTAAAAGCTGCAACATTAGCTCAGAGGCTATTATACTGCTTATTGCTCTCTGGGTGCCTCCATTTGGTCCTGCATGAATGATCTGTATAAGTGGACACAGTGGACCCTTGAACCCATCAGCGCTGGAATTAAACCTTTCAGCTACAATTAACTACTATTATACAATGATGTAAACACGGTTGGAAAATACAATTAAGTGCTCAGCTAGTCGATCAGGATGATTTCTAGTGCTTTTAGATGATCAGCCTTGTTAATGCTTCCTCTCATGATTGCAGCAGGTCTGTCAACGTAGCTGCTGTGGAACAGTTTTGATGGTGCCCCTTTTATCAATTTCACCAGGGCAGAGAAGAATGAGTGAAATGGGACAATTGGCTCATTGGCAAATGCTAGACGACACATTATGTGATGCAAAACAATATGGCTTTTTTAAGTGAATGCAATTAATGGCCACTCATATAATATATAAATTGTTTACTGTTTGTATAATCATATTGACTCTGGATGTTAATGAGGGAACAGAAATAATTTTGGTTGGTTCATTGTAATGGTTTCAAGCCTTAAATCAGCAATACTAGCTTAAGGCTGAAAAACTAATGTGTGTATGTTTGTAGCCTCGACTCCTTTCTGACTCATTTGATTCACATCTGTCATTTGTAATAGCTATGACATAATATACATCCATCCATTTTATTAACTGCTTTATCCACTGTCACGGGTCACTCGAGCCTATCCCAGCTGGCTTGGGCCTTGAGGCGGGGGACACTCTGGGCACAACGCCAGTGCACCGCAGAGCCACACAGAGACGCAGACAAATACACAAACAGACACACACACACTATAATAAACATTTGCAACTGTGAAGTATTTTATAGTTGATGAGCACACTACAAAATATAAGCATATTATCTTCACCATGTTGCAAAATCTGATAAGCATTTGTAATGAGAGCAGAATTCAATCATTAGTTTAGTTCTCTATTGCATACATAGCTAAACGTGCAAAATGCTAAGGTCTACTCTTGGCTTAAAAAAAATTAAAAAATATTTTCATGTATGTGTTGAACAATTTAAATATACCATTTCCACTCCCTTACACATCCACTCACAAGTGCATATACAGTGTGTAGCACGCGCACACACATACATACACATGCACACGCACATTCTACTTCCCCTCTCCTGGGTCAAAGACCATCTGGCGATTTCTAGGTTTACTTTTAAGGCACTGTTTTAATTAGCGAGATGTTTTATTAGATGATAAATTCATCAAAAGAATACTAACACTCAGTTAATCTGACAAAAATGTGAATGTTTCACATAGTTTATCATGAGCCATCTGTGTGAACTCTCTCAAAGTTAAAAAATTCTGAATCCCTTTCTTCCCTGTTTTTTCCCGCTTTCCCTCTTTGTGTGTGCCTTGAAAACATAGTGAACAAGATCAAATATCCATAATACAAAGGCTGATCCTTCCATGGTGACAGGAATTAGTGAAACAGTCAATTTTAATTTGTTTTCAAAGTATGTTTTACAGTTTTCGACACAAAAGACTTTGACTAACCAAGACCCAATCTCCCTTGTTCATCATCCACGTCCCATTGGAAAGCAGACAAAGACGTCTGCTGAGTGAATTCCTATTAAAAGTCAATTTGGCAGAAAATCTCTTAAGCAGGCAATGACAGATTCATTGTGGGTGGATTTGTTGACAGCGTGATAGTCAAGTACTAATGAGGACATTAACAGCAAACAGATCACAAATGAAAAAAATGGGAACATGCACATAATGGATGCCTGAAGGAAAACTAAATTCTATTTATGGCCTGAACTGTACATAAATTTATATTTTGAATAATGCACACCAGAGAAGCATCAGTTAAAATTCTGTATTCACAGAGAGAGAAAGGGAAAACACTTATACCTGTATCCACTGGTTGGCTTTTCTTTCCAGAGCATTGCCTGGATGCTCTGAATACAGTCGCCACAAACACTGGAACAACTGTCCTCTGCTAGAAGCTGTAAAAAACAAGAAACTTGAAATCAACACAGTCTTAATGGGGTCATAGGTTTCTGTGTGGTACTAGAGTTCTGGTTTGCTATTTTCCACTGACTGTAAGTAATAAAATTCATTAGTATGGGCCTGATCATCCAATATTTCCCAATACGTTTCTCTAGAAGGTGCACTCACCATCAGCCGTAACACAAGGGTTCCAGCACAGCCGGCCAAGAAGCTGGCCTAAGAGAGGCAGCCTCTTCATGATCTCGGTCGTGGAGCTCTGAAGGACAGAATAGCCACAGACATGAGAAAACATATCTCATAGTTTATATATTTTGAATATTAAAACCATGATTCTGCCATGTCATCAGAAAATGCAAAAACTACGTAATGACTGTGGATATTGAGCAGGTGTACACACATTATTCCTGCCTCACCCTTATTTCCTCTCTTCTGGTGATGTCACAAGAGTCACAACCAAACTGGGCTCCAGGTGATGGCGCTATACGTGTAACGGTTTAAGCTTGTGGATGTCAGCGCTTGTTTATCCAGTTCAAAGCAACAGATCATGTGATTTATTTCCCTTCAGAGCCAATCAAAACATCCTCAGGTCCAAGATAGCATCAACTCAGAACTCTTACAATAACATTTAATCTTGACATTCTATACATTTCAATTTTGAAATTACCATATTTTCCCAGCGGATATTTGCTTGTCAAAAGTTTAAACTTCAGGTAAAGAAAAATACCACATGACAGAAAAAACAGTGGTATAAAACAAATGACTGTTGGAGAATTTAACAGCCAGGAAAAGTCCATGTGTGGATGTAAATATAGTCATTCAAAACTCGAACCAAAAGAGGGAGATAATCAAATAAAAGTGTACTTTAAAAAACACGGCATATCTGTCAGAAAATAACTTGACACTGCTTGTTAGAACATAAATATTGAGTGTAGATGACGATTTTCATTTCATTCGTGTGTTTTCACTGTTTATTTACAGTACATTTCTTGGTTTTATACATCAACATATCACAATTATCCTCATGTGCATTTAAAGTATTCCTTGGTATCATTCCCATAATAATAGAAAGTATCTGAGCTAATTAAACAAGAGAAAATTGATACGTTGCAGAATATGTGTTCTCTTTTGATGAGAATCAATATTATTTCAGATGCAATGCTGGAAATGGATTACTTTATTAAAACTTTTAACAGTACTTCTATGAGTACCTTTAACAGTAATACAGGGCAGAGTTGTATGTGAGCTAGGTGGAAAAGAGGATTGAGCACAGGAAAGAAGAAAACATTGGGATAGGTGATATTCATCAGCTAGCTTGATGAACATTACATCAGAAATTATAAGAGAGAAGTGAGCAAACAGGGCTTCATTGAGGCTCTGGATTTAAAGGAAGAGTTTATGTAACTTTAGGCCTTTGTGCTGGAAGAGAGCAACAGGCAGACGAGGAGATTTACTTGACTAGCTCAAGTGGATGAGATCACTATTAATGGGAAGCAGAATGGTAATAGGCTATTCTCTAAATGCTCCCACTGCGCCTGCCACAACCCCACCAATGCTGCCTGGAACACAGCCCTTCCAGTCAGCCTTCCTATCAATCCCATTGCACACAGTATGTGTGTACATTTGTGTGTCAATGATGCAACTACAAAGGAATGTTCATTAGGAATAAAAACTTTACTAATGCTTGGAAGAGAGCCTGGGAGAATAAGCAGTCCAAAGGTTTATCACTTACTGTCAGGACTAAATCCCCACCAACACCTAATCATCATGTCTTCAGATATATATGGGCTTTGAGACTAATTAACCTTATTTAAGGAGCATTAACTTGATTGCACCTTGTCAGCTGGCTGCAATATGTTCGGGTCATATATACCTAAATACTCTATCTCCTCAGATGGTCATTTTAGGTCACTCTTATCATGCTAATTGAACATTTATGATGAATCTGATTTGGATTATAATAGTTCTAATTGTTATTTGATGCTACTAAAAGGAGGTTACACATCACGACTAGCAGCTAAAGCTGCTAATAGCTGGACCGAGCAGCTGTATTTGCAGGAACTTGATGCTGTGGGCCCAACACAGGATTTCCACTTTGCAAACTCAGGTTTTAAAACTACCATACAGTATGTTCAAATGTGGCTGAAATGTAAAGATTAAACAGCTTGAGGAAACTAATTACGGCCTTTAAGATCCCTACAAAGTATGTTTTTGAGGTGCAATGAGCAGTTCTTACTTAAGAGAGATATGTACAAAAAGATGGACAACGGTAACCCTACATGCCACCTCTGAAGGGGGCATGGGAATCTTTTCACAATTTGTCATAAAAGAATCACGTGAAACTCATGAATAAATAAATTTTTTCTTCTTGATAATTACAGTAATTAGATAGTGTAGATGAATTAATACTGAAGGCTTCATAGATATTTCCATCAACCAAAGATGTAATAAAGCAGATCTGGCACTATCTGATTATAAAATCCCAGTGGTTGTGGTCGGGTGGATTAATTGCACGACTTCAAAAATCAGAAACTTGGCAACTCGGTCAGTCACAAACAAGTGCATCACTGACAACTACATCAGTCAGGCTACTCCCGAGGGCACAAACACCCTGAAAAGGAATAGTTCATAATTTATTTATGAAGTTAATGGAGTGTTATGTGTGGGGCCATTCTCCGCTGGTCACAGCGACATTCTGGCAACCTCACCGTGAAAGGTAAAAGAGTGTGACATCAGATTTTCACCAAAAATGTTTTACTTTCTAACCAAGTGTAAACCTAGAAGCGGTGCAGCATAACTAGTATTTCTTGGAGCAGAAACCACAGGAAAGTGAAGTCATTAAAGGATCCAAAATGCTGCCAAGAAGCAGAGTTCCTTTTATGAGCCCACTGCCAGTAAAAACCATTTTACCTCATTATGCTATACTATTTTTCTATTTTTTTGCGTAAGTTCCATCATTGAACAGACACTGAAATTTTTGTATAACATGTACGTAGAATAATGCTAAAAAGGAAGAAGATAGACAGGTAAAAATAAAAAACATGTCAATGCTGTCATCTATAAAGAATACATGGCTAGTTACCAAAATAGAGACAAAGTCAGAGTGATACATTAGAACATGTGGACTGGAAACAAGCATGAATTCAAACCTGCGAGAGCACTAGAGCTGCAAGACTAACACAGAAAATCAACAAGACAGAGAGTGCCAAGGCACAAGAGTCGAGGGGAGGAGGTGAGGTGCTTGTAACACTGAAATCTCACAGGCCAGCACCCCCCTCCTGTCCTCTGCCCCCTTCCCAAATTTGCTGGACCTGATATGGGGATACATTAGGTTAGCGCTGGAGGTCCCAATGCGGCTATTAGCTGACTAACTCAACACTGTAGCACAAGCGGCCAGATACACAGAGTCTCTGCAGAAGCACAGAGCCGCCTCTGTTAGCTGAACCCTCCAACGCTGGACTTGCTGTTCAGCCCTGGCCTGAACAGTCTGTGCATGTTCATGTTTGTACAAGTGTGGGTGTGCTGGTATTTGAATTAACTTAGTGCTTCATTAATCTGATAGTGCTTTGACTAAACTGATTAACTATTAATTCATTTCATTAGGCACAATGTGTCAAGACTGTAAAACAGACCTGGCAGTGGATGCAGGGCATTTTATAGGACTTAACTGGAAATGACGTCCAAATCTATCTAGAGCAGAAATCACATTACTCTCTTTGACTTTTAACAGAAGAAACACTGTCACGACAGCTCACCATGTTGTTGATATTTGAGAGGAGTTTTTGGAGGAAATCCTTCAGTCTGCTCAAGTGCAGGCAGGTGTCTCTCTGAGTGTCTTGGCTGTCGGCCTGGCCCCAAGCCACCGCTTTGTCCAGCCAGAGCTGAATGTCATGGACGTTCAGCATGGGCTCTGCCATCTGTTGGAGCTGCATCAGTAGCTGCGACTGAGACATTTTCCGCTTGTCCAAGATGTTATTTGTGATCTTGTGAGACAAAGAACAAGACTACCCTTAATCATTTTTATTTTGTGAATGTTCATCAATGTACAATACCAAAAAATAACGGCACCCTGTAGTGCTCTTGTCTGCTTGGATAACAAAGGAGCAATATTTACAAGTGGGTCCCCACTTTGTGTCACACTTGGGCTCAAAATGCACATGTCTCCATGTACTTCTAAAAACATATACTGATAAAAGTACCAGCCAGCCAAAGGAACTGTAAGGCTCTATTTGATACTGTGCATGCATCATTTATTTTGCAGCAGGAGTGGATAACATACTAAAATGTAAGAGTGGAAAATAAACTTTATGTCCTAATCCGGATATGTTCAGATATTAACACCACGATTTAGTGATCCCCATTTTAGCTGCAGGCCATCAAAGAATATAGACCTAGTGAGAAAAAAACACTACATTCTTTGTGTGTGTGTGTGTGTGTGTGTCTGTGTGTGTGTGTGTGTGTGTGTGTGTGTGTGTGTGTGTGTGTCTGTGTGTGTGTGCATTTAGCCATAATGACAGGTTTGTGTGAGACACCACAGGATTGTGTTTTATTATCACCTTGTTAGACATGATTTGTTTAATGTTTTGCCATCATCTCTGCTGGAAAGCCCCTATGGCATACTGATGTGAAAATATAAACACTCATATTCAGTGGGGAAAAAGTCCAAACTAAATTAGGAACAAACAACTCTTGTGGCCTTGTGTTGGGGGCTGAGTTTTTAGCTAAGCAGAAGTGAAAAAGAACCCTGTGCTGAATACATAAATAAATACATAAATCCGAACCTCATTCTCTACCACACAAATAGCTAGTGTGCTTAAAAAAATTGGACGTTGCAAACCTACTGTATATTACATGTCTTACATGTCACATAGGAAAAACTATGCACACAACTACAGTATGCTCAACAGTATCTCGAGTTTTGCCTGTAAAAATTCTGGAGCAGCAACAAGACATGACTGGTCAAATATTATGTTTTTGATTTTTTAAACTGAAATTTTGGTCCTTGGGTAAAGGTCAGTTTACTGTGGCAATTATGAGACTATTTCTATATAATCAAATCAGTTAAACATGAAATCACTTTTGCATGCTTCTGGATGTTTTATTCAAGAACATCTAGATTAAAAGAAACTAATGTAACATACGGTTTGCTTCAGTAGTACAGTACTCATAAGAAGATCAGTTTCATGTCATGAGATTGTGTATTTCATTTTGCTCCTACAAGTAATAAGTTATCAGATTTTTCACCCAATCAAACACCTCTACATTTTACTTTAACTAGTTAACTAAGTAAATTATAAGTAACTTACTTTAACCAGTTAACAATTTCTTCAGTAATTGGAATGAAACTACAATGATGCTCAGTAGAGTACAGTCCTCCACCAAGGCTGTCTTTTTTTTAGCTAAATTACACCTAAATTGTGCCACTTATAACTTAACATAATAAACTTCTCCATATTATGACTGTTTGTTATAATTGTGTAGTGTGCCTATGACTAAATTGTTCACCACACCACAGAATTAGGCAAACAAATTCATACCGTCACCAGGGAAGCCAAATTTACACAATTTGTCATTGCATCTGTAAACAATAGTCCAACGATCGTTCAGCTCTCAAGTATGAGTATGACTCTTTAACTTTGAAAACCAACCATTAAAATTTTTACAGTATAACAATATCATTGTTAGTTTCATAGTTATTTATGCTGGAAAATATGATGTGCCCAAACATACATGTGCTATGCTTCTATACAGTTATAATATGTACACAGTGCATATGTAATTTTAATAAAATCTATAGATCTACTGCAAAGTTTGATGGGTTCTTCTGTCATATGCCCAACTCACCCGTTTTATGAAAACTTTTCATGTAAAGTCAAACCTAAAACCAGCTGTGTCCGATTCTTATAAGTCAAGGCTCTAAAGCCAGACAGCTGCTTTTTGTAGTTGAGTTAAAGATATACAGTATTACAAACATATCAAATATTAATTATGCAGCTGATCTAAGAGCATGCAAGGATAAAGATCATAAAGTATGTTTAATAAGTGTTGTTTCAAGACACCCTAAATTGAATGAATTAAGACAGTATTAGTCATAATCACCTCAAGAAAATCCTGGGCCGTGTCCTGAAGACTAAAGTTAATTGCTCCTTTTTACATGAACATTTCATAAACACAACAGCTGAGTGTATTAAATAATTATGGTGCAACAGCTACAGCAGACCACATGATGCCAGCATTCCCTCCACTGTCCCACAGTCTGTGACATGCAGTTCAATCTAAATGCACAAATTAAATGCTAAATGCAAATGCGATGCGTTCCATCATTCCTTGTGACCTATTTTAGCTGATGACTTCTTAAGATTTCAGTCAGTCGTTAACACACTAATGTTAACTACAGTAGGTTAAATTGTTGACTTACATGAAAACATGAAGTACTGCTATCAAAGTTACGAGTGTCACAGACCAGAATTAGGGTTTATTCACTCATTCTATAAGTCCTTCGAGCAGAAGCGCTGTTCTTCCAACCATATAAACAAACTCTTCCCTCTTCATTCACAGTTCCGCGTATGAAAGACGCCCATTGGCTGAGAAGCGCGCCTCTAACAGACACTTCCTGCTAGCAATGCCTGCTGGGAAATTGTGTCAATTTGCTGTAGTACCAAAACAAGAAGGAAACAGTTACGCGCAGATAAAAAATACGACTTATTTAATGTGGCACTATTTTCAGAAATTATTTGATGCAGTATTTTTCAGAGTGGTTACAATTACTGGGGAAGGATTTAGTGCACTTCAAAGAGGATGTGTGGCCAAAATATAAATCGAGTCAAGGAATGAAATTGGATAACGCATCTCAACCACAAAGGAATTTATATTGCCTTTAATTAGAAACAAAGAACAGATTTGACATAATGTGTAAAACAAACATAAGAAGTTAATAAGCACAAAAATAAAAGAAAAATATATAATTAATTACCAGAAACTTTATAATACTCATCTTTGGATAAATGTAACCATTTAATATATTTCTTCCATTTTTCTTTTTTTTCTTTTTTCTCATTATGAAGGGACAGAACCAAGGCAGCAGTCAGACGGATTAGCAACAACCTCGGCTAGAGCAAACACATTTCCTCCGGCCAGATCGTTGCCCAAAATGAATGCAGTGCCACTTATTGGTAAACGTGGGACCACGGCAACTTTTACGCGTTCCGACACCAGCGGTGAATGCAAGTAGATCATGTGGAGTTGGGCGTTAAGCTCGCTCATTTTAACTCCCCACACCAACAAATCAGAAGCCGTCGCGCAATCCATTGTGAGGCTCGGCTGGCTGGTGCCTCGTCGCAGGTTTCTGATCAGTATTTCAGCTGTTAATGTGAAAATTTGGCAATTTTGAGTAAAAATAACCTATAATTGGTGATGTTGAATATAAAATAACTCATCATTGGATAAATATTACCATTTAACTTATTTCTTCCATTTATTCATTTTTTTTCTCTCATTATGGCAGATGAGGCCGTGCCTCACCTGCCCCCCCTGACTGCACGTCACTCACCAGTGTGATTGTGCCTTATTAAAATCGACATCTGCTCGTTTTACACACTGCAGTGAGAGCGAGGAGTTAGACCCTTCAGAGCAAGCATGAGCTGGGTCCCGTTGGGTTTGTCTGTCTGTGGAAGCGATTTCAAATGTCTGCTGATGTGATTAAGCATTATACAAATAAAGGTTGATTGATTGATTATCACCATGCTTCCAAAAAAGATGCAAAAGTTGCAGAAAAAACCAGTGACAATGAATGAAAACTTTTTTCTAAAACTGTTTTTAAATGACTACCAGGCTTTAACATGTTGATAAAACCAATATATAATTTTACTCTTTTTTTTCTTTTTACTTAATCACAGTTATGACGTCGTTATTAATTAAATAATTTAAATTAACACTTTGTTTTGTTTTTATATTGTACTATTGGCAAAATTCAATCCTTGCGTACCCTTCTACCATATATTCTGTTATTACTTTTGGAAAGCATAATCATCATGTTGGGATGCACACATTTTTATGGAGGCACACCCTAGGGATGCAATACTTTCTTGATGTAAAATGAACTCTCAAAGTGCTTTTTTTTTTTTGACAATTATGTAATTTAAGTAATGCCAGCGTAATTGCTTTTTCCTGTTGCTAAAGGAATAGGGACTGACAAAATAACAGGAAGCCCTTAAAACATAGACCTCTAACATGAACATAAACCTGAGAGGGTTAAGGATACAGGATACACATATAATCAGTGTATGTAATCTAAATTTTTAGTTTTAAATCCAAAATATGGAAAGAAAAAGAGTATTTATAAATAGTATATATAGAATATGATCTAAATACGTTCACATTCGGAAAGAAAATACATTTTTAGATGCAATGGATTAACATTTCAAATCATTTAAAAGATGTTGCAATACAGCGATTAACAAGTATTTTCAAATGGTTATTTTGTCAGAATTTTAAAAATTCTTTTCTTGTCTTTACTGTTTTCGGTTTTCAAAATAAACCTCTCTTGAAACAGTTCAATAGCTCAAAAGATCTGGAGAATGACGATGGCAAATTGGTATATAATAGTGTGTGCATGTGCTCTTTCAAAACATTCACATTCCTCCACATGTACTGTTGCTACACTTTTGTTCCCATCTTCGTGAGGGTGTATGTTTGTGTCATACATTTCTGAAGTAAGGGTCCACTGGGATAATGTACCATGACCCCAAATTCTGGGGTCCTGAACAATGTCCTTCTGCAACCCAACGCAAACCTTGAGGGGTTCCAAACCTACGTGCTCAAGCTGACAAATCACCCAGAGGCTCCAGTAAGATCCCCAAGCAGCCCAGCACAGGGCACCAGGAAAAGGTTGTTTAAATATACGTAAAGTCATGTGTGGGACATGCATGCATGTGTGTGTGTGTGTGTGTGTGTGTGTGTGTGTGTGTGTGTGTGCGTGCATACACACACCCCTCTCTCTCTCTCTCTCTCTCTCTCTCTCTCTCTCTCTCTCTCTCTCTCTCTCTCTCTCTCTCTCTCTCTCTCTCTCTCACTCTCTCTCTCTCCCTCTCTCTCTCTCTCTCTCTCTTTCCTCTATGTCAAATATGTCCTTCTAAGGCAAGCATCCAAGTGTGATCAAACTCTCCTGTTAATGCATGCCTTTACCGTTTG